>NW_028270168.1:16302743-16456726 GCF_037043375.1 Chiloscyllium plagiosum
AGACCTTACAAGCACTGCATCAGTTAGCATCATGGTTTACACCAAATTGATTTTTCGGACTCCCTATTTTTTACACTCTCATGCTCTCTCTCTTTCCCTACCTGCTCCATTTCACCACACATTTATCTAGTTTATGTTCACTTAATATAACTCTTCACCTCCAGAGGAGGAGTGTCCCCTGAGCCAGAAGACCAGAGTTCAAGTCTCACCTGCTTTGGAGATATATTAATAATACTTCTGAACAGATTAAAAACGTCTACAATCACCACTTCTGACTTGAACACATTATCGAGGCTAGTATTTCAGTGCAGTTTTGAGGGAATATTGTGTTGTTGCTTGGCATTCATTCGTTCATTCTCGTCAAATCATGGGTATGGGTATTACATGGCAGTATACAGACAAACCAGATTCTTCTGGTGTCATGGCTTCTATCATCGATTATCTAGCCACTTGTTACTGCTGGAAACTTTCAGCATTGGTTATGAACTAATTTGGTAAAATTTTAACATGAGAAATGCTATATAAGTACATTCTTTTCCTTAGGGATTTTCTCTTTTCATATTTATCATGAGTTGAGTTTGACAAAACTTCAGTTAAAATTCCCAAGTGCTACTGAAGTTACCAGTAAACATAGTTGAGATAGCTAACTCACGACACACAAATGTGCTTTTAGAATATTTTATGGTGTAAATTACCTAGTGAACATGAACAAGTTATCAAATTTGTTGAACAATTAGTTGTTTCAGCTTAGTTTTTGTGTTGTATTTGGCATTTTGATAGTGGCATCTCTTCACCAGTATTTCTGCTGGAGTCATGAACTTCACTAGTGACTATAGATTGTTGATGAGTGAACTTGGTGCATTAGTCTTCTGGCCTTTTATTGTCCACAATTGTTGCTGTTGTAATTGACAATAAATCAACTGCATTGGATATTTCAGACTAAGGCTGGATAGATGCAGTTTTCTAATTTAACTCTTAACTGCCGTGGCATGAGGCAAAGTTTTTACATTAACTGAAATCTACCTTTTTTTTTTATTCCAACAGTTCTTTCCGCATCGAGTGACAAAAGACTCTACATCGGAGAGATACAGTAAAAAGGACGAGTTTGTGCAGAAGGATTTGTCGGACATCAACTGGCAGCTACACAGAAAGTGTTCAAATTCCAGACAATAACTAATACTGGTGGAATGAAAAAAAACTATTTGACAGGTGCCAGCCTGTTTCATGGCTTGGCAAATGAGCTGGGCTGTTTTCCCAGGTCTGGACCAGTTTGTACACTTCCTGTGGAGAGCAATTTGAATGCAGAACCTGAATCTAGACAGTCTGTAGCTATAAAAACTGGCCTGCATTCAATTTTGTATCGTGGCTGTTTTGTACAGACAGTTTTTTATATAATCTGTTTTGTAATATTCAAAAGAAATAAATTCACGCCACTTTTTGCTATACCTGTTCCTAGAAATGGATGTGAAGGGAGTATGTTTGAAACACCTCCACAGCTTTGTAACCTGTTCAACCTATAATTCATATTTTGTCTTCCATCCTCCAAATAGCAAACAATTAACCCCCCCCCCCACCCCCTTCTCAGCCCCAAAATTCATGTTATTACAGAAGTTAAATCCTTTCTCAGCCACAATATTGCTAAACTCTCATTAGTAGTTAGTCAGGTTTTCTCCTGACAAACTTTTACCAAATGGACACTTTTATGCCCAGATTCTAAGGATCAAGCCAGTGATACAGTCGGTGTTACAAAGATGCATGTTAGTTTAAGACAAGCCAGACTTTGAATCAGAAGTCGATGACATGATAAAGTGGTGATCACCCATATCTTTACCCATGTTTCACTTTCATACTTGCTGTATAAATCGATCTCTTAAGGAAGTTTTTTTTCAGGCACTAAGATTTGTGTGCTGATACCTACAATAGCCATGAACTCTTGGTAATTTTTGTTTTAGTTAAGTAAAGGTATTAAGGAACATGAGCCAAAGACAAGTACATGGAGTTGGGTCACAGATCAGCCATGATCTCATTGAATGATGGAACATGCTTGAGGACCTGAATCATCCTCAGGAGCAGTGGCTTGAGATCTAATGGGGCTCACATCAGCCAGGGTCAGTCTTGTCTTGACCATTCTGGCTGCCAGCTCAAGACGAGGTTAGACTCACAGGAGTGCTCATTGTGAAGTTCTCAGCTAGGTCCTTTGCTATATGCTGAAAGCCTTTCATATGAGCCCACTTTACTGGCAGTGTATATTGGGACATCCAAGACTTAGTTGGTTTCTTCGTCTTTTGCAACAGTTATGCAGAATTCTGAGGCATCAAAGCCAGGGCAGCTATATTCATTCTTGCAAACACTGTGGATTATCAAGAGCCTTCTAACAGAGGAGCTAACTCACAAGTTACTGATCAACGCTACTGACATTTTGTGCTGCTTACATTATGCTTGAGGTTGATAAAATATCTGTAACCCCTTGCAAGGAAAGATGCATCAGTAGTCTAATAACACCATGCTCTCTCATGTTGCACAGGGTCCTCTGTAGAGATTCTATTCATCAATAAAAATCAATGCACGGTGGGAATCAGCCCATCTGGTTCACACTGACGCTCCGAAGAGCAGCCCACCCAGACCCACCTCACTGCCTATCGCAATGACCCTGCATTTCCCATGTTTACTCCAGCTAGTGTGCATGTCCTGGGACATTATGGGCAATTTAGCACAGCCAGTCCACTTAACCTGCACATTCTTGAACTGTGTGCGAAAAGCAGAGGAAGCCCACGCATGTACAGGGAGAACATGCAAACGCCATGCAGCCAATCACTCAAGGGTAGAATTGAACCTGGCTCCTTGGTGCTATGAGGTGGCGGTGCTGTGAGGTGGCAGTGCTAACCATGTGCTGTGGACTGTTAAAGGAAACTAAGTGTCTTTTCAAATAAACCAAATAGAAGTGTGGAATGTGAAATACTTTGTGCGGCAATACATTTGTTTAGCAAAAATGTATCCAACTCCAATTTAAAATTCATAACTAATCCAGAATCCACAGCCATTTATGGAAGAGAGTTCCAAACATCTACCACCCTTTGTGTGTAGAAGTGCTTCCAAGCATCGTTCCTGAACAGTCTGGCTCTAATTCTCAGACTATGCCCCCTAGTTCTAAAATCCTCAACCAGTGGAAATAGTTTATCTAAAATAAGCCAAAGAACTGCGGATACTGACGGCCTGAAACAAACACAAATTGCTTGAGAAACTCAGTAGGTCTGGCAGTAACTGGAGATAAAGTAGAGTTAACACTTAAAATCCAGTGACCCTACCATTGAAGCTGCTCTGAAATAGGACCACTACTCTCAAAATGTTAACTCTGCTTTCTTTCCATAGATACTGGCAGATCTGTTGAATTTCTCCAGCAATATCTGTACCCTATCATTTCCCATTAATAGCTGACAGGGGACTTTTATTTGGAGCCTTAATATGAAGGGGTTTAGGAACGTAGAGAATTAGTGAACAACTCTTATTGAGTGGTCAATGAAGACAGCAGTTTTGAGTACAGCAAAATTTCACAAAAAAGTACAGGTGAGCTGTAGTTGATGGTTTAGTTCAAGTGAACATTTAAATGCCTTTAACTGAATAATTACGCTGACCATTCGTGGAAGTGGGTGTAAGATATTGGGCCATTACTTGTTGCCCATCCTGAGTTATCCTTGGCCAGGCCATATTTGAGTTTTTATAGTTACCACTCAGAATACTCCATAAGTATACTGTACAAACTGTATAAACTGATCTTATTTATGACCCTGGTGATTTTGGTTCTAAACCTACCATAACCATCTATTCAGGTCTAATGGTATTTGTTGCAAAATTCTGTACACTTCTATCTACTGTATCATATTCTGTGACTTGGATCATGACCACATTAAGCTATATAATAGCTCTCCAAATCATTGCAATGTACAATGCACAGCAAATCAGCTCATGATAAACCAATATTGTTGCATCCACTTGTGGAAATGATATCACCAACTTTACCAGTTAACCTTATTACAAACATGCCCTGATTTGATCAATTGGAGCCTGAAAATTGACACAGATGTTTGTATACAAAATTACCTTTGATATGACAGGTTCATATTTGGCATGAGATTTTCATGTTCTTTCAGGCTGATGATTTGTTGAGAAAAAGCATGCCAATTTATTTCAGAGAGAAATGATCTACAACTGGTTTTCAGACTTTGGGATAGAATTATTAGTCATGTGGGAAAAAGTGGGTTGATTAGAAAGGAATTGCATGGATTTCTAAAGGGTGAATCATGACTTATTAACCTCCTGGACACTTTTTTGATGAGGTAATGTGCTTGATCAGGGTAATGCTGTTAATGTGGTACACATGGATTTCCAGGTGTCTAATACAGTGTCAATCAGGTGACTTGTGAGGAAAGTTGTAAGTGTGGAATAAACAGTAACAAAATGGACACAAAATTTGCTGAGTGGTAGGAATCAAGAGTTTATGCTTTTTACATTGAATTGAACCTTGGTGTGAAGAGAACAGTTTCAAAATTTGCAGATGATACAAAAACTGCAAGAATTATAAACTGAGGAGGACATTGTGGAACTCCAAAAGGACATTGATAAGTTGGTGGAATGGGCAGAGTGAGGTTCAATGCAGAGAAATATGAGGTGATACATTTCACCTGGAGGTAGAATGAGGTATTGAAGCAGAGGAGCCTGAGTCTAAGTGTACAGAGATCATTGAAGATGGCAGAGCAAGTGGAGAGAGCATTTAATAAAACATACTATGTCCTCATCTTTAGTAATAAAATCACCATGATCTCAGAGGACCATGCTCTCGTCGGAGAGAGATGACTGCTAATAATTTAACATGAGGATCACATCTCAGCGCAGGGAGAAGGAGCATCCTTCGTAGTAACGTTGACTGCCTCAATTGAATGTGCATCCACCACACGTCCAGGCAGTGCATTCCACATCCAAACTAATTCTGGCATGAAAAATGTGTTTTGTTTTTCCTCTCATATCACCTTTGGTTTATTTTCATATCACTTTATATATAAGCCCTCTTATTCTCATTTCTTCTAGAAGCAGGAATGCTTCTCTCTATCTGCTCTGTCAGCCCACACATGGTTTTGAAAACCTCAATCAAATCTCAGAAATTGAAGTCATACTGTTGGTGTCACACTGCATTGCAAACCAGCTGACACCTGTCCCTTTACTAATGATGCAGAGAGTATAAGAGCAGGAAGATGATGTTGAACTCATGCAAAGCACCTGTGAGACCTCAGCTGAGTATTGCATACAGTGTGGGCACCACATTATAGGAAAGGTATGAATACATTGCAGAGATTGCAGAATCAATTTACAAGAATGGTGTTCCAGGAAGGAGAAATTTCAGTTATGAAGATAAGTTGAAAAAGTTGGGACTGTTCTCCTTGGAGAGGAGAAAGCTTAAAGGAGGTTTGATTCTACTTTTAGTCATTCTGCTCAACATTTCCACAATCGTAATTTAAATAAGTGGAATGCTATTTATCCTGCATTGTGCCACATTAGAGAAAAATGGGAATCAAGTCAATATCATTGATCCCTTCCAATAGATTCTGGGGGAAAAAAAGGCGTTGTTTAAAAGTTCAGGCTATATTGAAAAGAAAGAAAACATGAACAATCAAATCCTAATAAACTCCACTCAATATATTCACTAGCCTCTTTCTAAATTTGACATGCTATGTTGTACAATCTACAGCTACAGCTACATTAAACATGTACATATGTGGTTTAAAATCTTGAAGTGTGTTTACTCTTGTAAGAAAATACACACAGAAAGCTCATACAACACTGAGGTAATGATGAGAAAATCTGTTTAACTAATGTTGATTAAAGACTAAATAGTACAGCAGGACATCTACCTTCCTATCGTTTTTTTAAAAAAGCCATAGAATATTTTATGTCAACCTGAAATTTTAAGGAGAATTAATTTTGGTATCACGCTGTGTACCACAGCCTTGCCACTGCACTGAAGTGTCACCCTGTGCTTCCTACATTACAATATTAAGTACACTACAAAAAATATTTAATAAGCTCTAAACTATTTTGGGACATTGGGTTTGTTATATGAATGCAAGCCTCCTTATTATGTTTTCAAATCACCGGGCTAGGACATGAACACAATTACCTCAGAAGCAAGTCCATTCCAATGGAGCAAAGACTGACACCTGGAAAAAGGAACTATTTAGATAATGAAGTAGACCAATTAACAACTGAAATGGCCCTCTTGCTGTTAATTCATTGTACATATTGAGTGTGTGCAGAGAAACAAGAGTAGGTCATTTAGATCCTCGAGTACATTTCACTTGTAAAGCAATTCAATGCTAACTCACCCGGGACCAAAAGATACAATAAAATTGCCGGAGTTGGTTAGATTTACCTTGCTGTAATCTGATAATGGAACAGGTTCCAGGGTTAATTATTACATTCTTGTTGCTACACTAAAAGGTCCATGAATTTTACATGGATTACATGCTTTTACTGAGATATACTGATCAACAATTGTACCTGAGATCTTTCCTTTTTTGCTAATCAACTTGTTCAGAGATGTAACTACACACCTCTGGAGCAGGTGGTTCTTGAACATGGGTCTCTTGGTTCGGGAGTAAGGATACTACCAATATGTCACATGAGGGACCACAAGACCTTCCTCATCTGTCTCTTTATTTAAACCTCTGGAGGAAGTGGGACTTGAATCCAAGTCTTTCAGTTCAGGAGGTAAGAACACTATTACTGCACCACAAGACAGCCCCAAAGCTATTTTCTAATCAATTTATCTAGCGATATTATTACACATCTCTAGAGCAGTGGGACTTGAACCCAGGCCTCCTAGTTCAGGGATAGGGACACAGTCACTGTGCTACAAGAAATCCCCTGAGACCTTCCTCATCTGTCTGAATGCCTCACAGATTGCTAGTTGATAATTGTTAGTTGACCCATTTGGAGAGTTACTACCAATGCCAGCTATATTGCCATACGTCAGCTGTAGAATTTTGCTCGAGTTTATCAGAATCGTTTGATCCACTCTTAGTTATAGAGATGTACAGCACGGAAACCGACTCTTTGGTCCAACTTTTCCATGCCAACCAGATATCCTATCTAATCTAGTCCCATTTGCCATTACTTGGCCCAAATCCCTCTAAACCCTTCCTATTCATGTACTCATCCAGATGCCTTATAAATGTAACCTTTTAGTGTTCTGTCTCAGTACAGCACTATCCACGATATAGGCATATCATCTTGTGAACTCATCAGAACAATTATCTTTTTGGTTCAGTAACTAGCATTGGAAATAAATGTAGTTTATCATTTTCTTAGTAAATGAACTGGTATAAACTTTAAAATCCTGAGCTCAACACTAGAAAGCTAATGAACAAGGATAACTGAGAGCACTGAATTTGGATTCACTCTATAAATATTTGGACAAGAGTTTTTAGTAATTCAATAGCTGGAAGATGATGTAATCCTGAGATTAAAAGATATTAGAGGCCAGTCATACAATGACAGCCCCAAGGGCCCTGTGCGGTACTTGTTGAAATCAATTTCCTTTTTTGTAGAATTGAATTGAAAGAATATGCAATACAGGCCACTTTAGCTAATTTGTTATACAGTGTGCCTATTGTGAAACCTGCGCTGTTTGGTTTTATGAATGGATGTATACACAATGAGAAAAAGAATTTAGACTAAAATAATGCTTTCCTGATCTCCAACAGAATTAATTATCTTTGTTCCTTTCATGAAGTGACGTCAGATTGTTTATTTAGAATTAGAATCTTTCTTTTGTGACATTTCATCAGATTTAACTATGTGATGGCCATGTGAATTGTATATATGTTATATATGACTAACGTATTGGGGTGAGATATTGTGGTTTCTATTTGATCTCAGATTTTAAAAAGGCTGTTTTTTTTGTTCCCGAGGAAGTTGCACATGGCAAGTTCCGATTACATACAATTAGGTTAGTTGCAATGATTCAAATTACTTGCACTAAAGAAATACTCTTCACCACTGTTCATGATTGAGATATTGTCTACTGATAATAATAAAGGGGAAAAAGAGGTTCAGAAGGGAACAGTCATTGTCATATTTCAAAGAAATTCAATTTGACCACCATATGCAAAGACTTTTCACTATCTAATCAATCCCGTCTACTTCAAGAAGCTGATCTTAAGTATGTACTTTAATTACATGTTTCTTTCCCAATTCTGTTCCCAAACTGCAGGACAGAATGAAATATAAGCTGCAGTTATTAATGCTGCAGCATCTCCTGTTGATGTGCAAACAGTCAGTGGGATCATAGTGATTCCCTAATTCTTTAAAGATAATGCAACAATGTCACACCATTGGGAGGAATAAGAATCCAGTGGAATTAGATTTAAAAGTAAATAATAAAGTCAGAAAGACATTTAAAAATCAATAGCAAACAATCTTGTAATGAATTCAGATTGATCCTGGAGCTGGAGCTGGCAAAGAGAGATCTCACATCCACCTCCGACATTTTAATTTATCTGATTAATTGGGTAGTTTGCTTGAAAAATCCAGTTTTGCTAGGGCTCCTTGATGTCACATTCATTCAAATGTGGCCTTGATGTGCCCCCCCCCTCCCCGGTTCCTGGAATTCAGCTCTTTCTGTAGAAACAGCTAACCTTTCAAATCCAGTGATACTTCCATCTCCCCACAGATGCTGCCAGACCTACTGGGTTTCTCCAGCACTCTGTGTTATTGTTTCAGATTTCCACAGTTTTCATTTTTATTTTGGTAAATTAGCAGATGATGAAAAAGAGTTTCAACTTCATAGAGAAGGTGGCAATTTTCCATCTTCGGACAGAATTCCAAAAATTGAATTATACTGAATTTTCCATCCTTTCCCTTGTGGACGGTGCCCCCTAGAGTAAATCCTGGGTGGTGCTTCACCAAGACCTGGGCAGCTCAGAAAGAAACATAAAGTGCTGGAGAAATCCATCTGCTCACATTTGCAGAGGGAGAGAGAGAGAGTGGGGTGGGGGTAGAAAGTTCATGAAAAAGGCATATAGAACTCAACATTAATTCTGTTGCTGTGTTCACAGATATCGCAGACTGATTATTTCAGCACCAATAGAATCATAGTGGTACAGTACAGAAACAGGCCCATCGGTTCAACCAGTCCATGCTGAACATAATCCCAAACTAAACTAGCCCCACCTGCCTGCTCCTGGCCCATATCCCTCCAAACTTTTCCTATTCATGTACTTTGCTATGAATCATTTAAATGTTGTAACTGTGCCCACATCCATCATTGAGTCATAGAGATGTTCAGTATGGAAACAGACCCTTCGGTCCAACCCGACCATGCTGACCAGATATCCCAACCCAATCTAGTCCCACCTGCCAGCAAACGGCCCATATCCCTCCAAATCCTTCCTAAACATATACCCATCCAGATGCCTCTTAAATGTTGCAATTGCACCAACCTCCACCACATCCTCTGGCAGCTCATTCCATACATTTGCCACGCTCTGCATGAAAAAGTTGCCTCTTAGGTCTCTTTTATATCTTTCCCCTCTCACCCTAAACCTACGCCCTCTAGTTCTGGGTTCCCCCACCCCAGGGAAAAGACTTTGTCTATTTGTCTTATCCATGCCCCTCATAATTTTGTAAACCTCTACAAGGTCACCCCTCAGCCTCCAACGCTCCAGGGAAAACAGCCCCAGCGTGTTCAGCCGCTCCCTATAGCTCAAATCCTCCAACCCTGGCAACATCCTTGTAAATCTTTTCTGAACCCTTTCAAGTTTCACTACATCCTTCCGATAGGAAGGAGATCACTTCCTCAGTGAGTTTATTCCACACATGAACCACCCTCTGTGTAAAATATTTGTCCCCATGTCTTTTTAAAATCTCCCTCCTCTCACCTTAAAAATACGCCCCTTCGTCTTGAACCCCACCACCCCAGGGAAAAAACACCTCCCATTAACCCTATCTATTCCCCTCGTGATTTTGTAAACCTCTATAAGGTCACCTCTCCACTTCCTGTGAAAATAAAGTCCCAGCCTATCCAGCCTTTCTTTCTCACTCAAACCTTCCACACCAAGCGACATCCTGGTAAATCTCTTCTGAACGCTCTCCAGCTTGGTAATATCCTTTTCTTATTGTCTTGGGTGTGTCAGAGCCACTCCTGTTGATGTCATTTCACTTCAACAGAAATAAACAAAAGGGACAAGGCTGTAAACTGAGCAGCTGGGTTTATTTCTCATTTCTAGCATCCACAGTAGTTTGCTGTTACTTTTGCAGCTCGTTTGTTCTGCAGATCTCTGTCTCTTTGTCGGATATGGGGACAGAACCCCCAGTAAGCTTCGCAATCCATGGGGCTTCCTACAGGAAAGTTTTGGCCTCCCATGTACGACAACAACAACTTATATTTCTGAAACACCTAGGACATTTCACAGACACATTGTAACGCAATGGGGTTCTTGTGGTGTCTGATGGTAGTATCCCTACTCTAGGCCAGAAGGCCTGGGTTCGAGTCTCGCCTGCATTGTAACTTGTCTGAACAGCTGAAGGCAAAAACAAGACTGAAGGAGATTTTGGTCAAATGATCAAAGGATTGTTCAAAGATGTAGGCCTCAGAGAGTGTGAAATGAGGTTGAGAGTGAAGTGGTTTAGGGAGGGAACTTCAGTGTTTATGGCTCAGGCAAGTGAAGATACAGCCAGCAATGGTAGAGGGATTCTAACTGTGAATGCACCAGAGGCCATAATGTGAGGAGTGCAGGTATCTCAGGGGGTTGCAGGTATGGAGGTGATGGGGTAGGGCCGGCCAAGGAGACACTTGCTTTAATAATGTTGACATAAGTTCACCCAGACTTGGTGCTTCGACGTTCTGAACAGCTCTTATGTGGTGCTTTTATAAAAATGATAGGCAGCAACAAACAAAAAAAAGCTGCCTTCAAAGGTATTGTTTAGTGAGCAAGAAAACACTTTTGTGTGGTTAAAAATAAGAAGCAAGAGAGACGGGGGTGGGGGGGTGGGGGGCAGTGTTAACTTTGGGGAATGGGCTGCTCATTTTAAACTGATAAATTTTGTTTATTGAAGGGAAGTGACAACAATGGCAGTTGGGCTCTGAGACACCCGATGACAGTAAGCTGTGCCTTGCTGTCTTGGGGCTGTGGGAGTTAAACCTCAGGCTGCATCTGCTGCCTCCCATCAGCCCCTGTGCTACCAGAACTCTGGTTTTCAACTGCAGCGATGCAGAAAGCAGCCTACAAAACAACTGTACTTCTTTGAAGAGAAGTGGAAGACAGGGTTAAGCACAGTAATGCAGTTGATGTTACCCACAGGAACTTTCAAAAGGCATTTTATAAAAGCACCACATAAGAGTTTTCGGGCCATCGAATCACCAAGTTTGGGTGAACTTGTGTCAGCATTATTAAAGCAAGCATTGATTACTAACCCAAGGGAGGGGAGTGTGACTGAGCAGGCAAAGTGGAATCTGACCTTGAAGTTGAAGCAATAAACAAGATCAGACAGAGAAACCTCCAGGGTTTTTTGGCGCTACACTTGGAAGGTAGGAGAGGTGTCCAATATCCACAAAGATCAGGACCCACCCACCCCAACCTCAACCCCTCTCCTTGGAGACATGCTCCATAGACAGTGGGAGTAGCGAACTGTGACTTGGACTTGGATGCCATTTCATGAAAAGCTCTGTGGACTCATACAAGTGGTCAAGTTGAACATATCTTTGAATGCTGTATTCCAGAGATACCCAACCTTCCCAGTAATATAGCATACTTCAATAAGGCAAACAATTGCAAGGTACACCCTCTGCTTCAGCTGATTTAATTGCTCATAAATGTCTCAGTTACTTGCATTTACTCCAGTCATGGTCTTAGATTAGATTCCCTACACTGTAGAAAAAGGCCCTTCGGCCCACCCAGCCCTTCGAAGAGTAACCCACCCAGACCCATTTCCCTCTGACTAATGCACCTAACACAATGGGCAATTTAACCTGGCCAATTCATCTATCCTGTTGATCTTTGGACTGTGGGAGGAAACCAGAGGAAACCCACACAGACACAGGAGGAAACGTGCAAACTCCACATAGACAATCACCCGAGGCTGGAATCAAACCTGGGACCCTGGTGCTGTGAGGCAGCAGTGCTAACCACTGTGGCACTTACTAGAGAGGCTTGTAGCATAGTGAATATAACAAGCAATGGAAGTATCAAATGTATTTGTCTTTCTGATATGGTACATGTCTGTGACTGTGAGCACACAGCTATTTTCAAAATCTGCTCAGCTCCATGAAATCTAATGATTCATGGCCCTTAATTTGTACCACACACCGCTCTTGGTTCAGGAGTCTGGATTTTGCAGACAACATTTTATGTTTATAACAACATTTTTATCTTGATCTGGTCAATTTAGCTACATAAGCTAACATTAGCTTGATTTACCTTGATTTGCCTTCAAGATAAAGCATGCAAATGCTGTTCTGATTTGGAGATGCCGGGGTTGGACTGGGGTGGACAAAATTAAAAATCACACACCAGGTTATAGTTCAATAGGTTTATTTGGAAGCACTAACTTTCGGAGCGCTGCTCCTTCATCAGGGGTACGGTAGGGAGTATCAACCACCTGATGAAGGAGCAGCACTCTGAAAGCTAGTGCTTCCAAATAAACCTGTTGGGCTATAACTTGATGTTGTGTGATTTTTAGCAAATGCAGTTGCTTGTTCTCCATTGCATCATCAGAATTTTGCCCATTTAGAATCTTTAGAATCTGCCTTTAGAAACTGATATCTCAGTTTTAGTTTGATGATTAATTCTCTCCGGCTCCATCTATTGTAATTTTGGTTGAATAGAATGGTGGTGAAGATGCAACAATGTTTGGTTCACTTTGAATTTCATTGCCTTTGCACAAAATTGCACAGCCCACTCAGATAGTTCTCACAGATCACCAGTGTGCTGCAGCATTGAAAACCACTGCTATATTCTACCAAGAACAGGTGTAACCTCGGGCACTGCTCAAAGGGTGGCACAGTGGCTCAATGGTTAGCACTGCTGCCTCGAAGCCCCACAGTCCTGGGTTTGATCCCATCCTTGGGTGATTGTAAGTGTGGAGTTTGCATGTTCTTCCCATGTCTATGAGCGTTCCCTTTGAGTTCCCCCCACAGTCCAAAGATTTGCAGGTTAGGTGGATTGGCCAAGGGAAATACAGGGATTGGTCTGAGTGGGATGCTGCTTATGGGGTCAGTGTGGATAGGCTGAATGACTTGCTTCCACACTGTCAGGATTTTATGATTCTATGAAATCACCACACCTTGTTGCTTCTTTCTGTTAAGAGAAAGTGAGGACTGCAGATGCTGGAGATCAGAGTCGAAGAGTGTGGGGCTGGAAAAGTACAGCCGGTCAGGTCACATCTGAGGAGCAGGAGAGTCAATGTTTCAAGCATAAACTCTTCATCAGGAATCTTTCTGTTGCCCAGACCCTGAAATCAACTGCACGACTTCAAAAAGTTCTACATTTCTAACACTTCATGCATTTGACATTCCTGCAGATTGCAAGCTCTCTCTGGAGCTGCTGTGTGCCAGGGACTCTCAACGCCAGAGTCCTATAGAAAAAACAACAAGCTCGACTTGAGCTGTAAAGGCTGCACTACTCAGAGTGTACAGTAGGGAGCACTATGCACAAGGAGAAAAGTGCCCCTGCAACATTGTCTCTGGCTTCTGCAGTCTTGTGATTTACTAAGAGTGAATAACCTCAAAAGATTGTCACCTTCACTTTGCAGTCATTGAGTAGAAAGTAGCATATTTTTGAACGAGATGTTTTATTTAGCTGTTTTATTTAGCAAACCTGTCTTTCTGAGTTGTCCCATGTTGAACCTGAGAGGAGAAAGTGAGGTCTGCAGATGCTGGAGATCAAAGTTGAAACTTTATTGCTGGAACAGCACAGCAGGTCAGGCAGCATCCAGGGAACAGGAGATTCGACGTTTCGGGCACAGGCCCTTCTTCAGGATTCCTGAAGAAGGGCCTGTGCCCGAAACGTCGAATCTCCTGTTCCCTGGATGCTGCCTGACCTGCTGTGCTGTTCCAGCAATAAAGTTTCAACCATGTTGAACCTGAACATTGGAGTTTTCGTAGTCAGTTGCAACAACTGCCCTGAGTATCCCTGGATTTGACAGATGCCTCCAATTATTATCAGTGCTTCCAGTTGAACATTTAGTGAATGTGTGTGTATTTAGACAGCATATCAGAAGAGACTCTGACTGCATTATCCCTCCCTGGCCTGGTAGCTTGTTACCATTCACTGTCCAGACAGAGAGATGAAAAATGGTTACTTTACAAAGAGACCAGAAGTCTGCTGTAACTTGTAGAGCTGCACTGGAGTGGGTCAGCTGCTGTCGGAGCAGAGAATAGTTTTAAAACATTGATTGAAAGCTTTAATTAACCTGCTCCATCACATTAAACTTGTCAAATCCTAACTATATGAATAATTCTACAGAAAGAACTGTGGATGCTGTGAAACAGAAATAAAAACACAAATTGCTGGAAAAGCTCAGCAGGTCTGGCAGCATCCTCGGAGAGAAATCAGAGTTAACGTTTCGGGTTGAGTGACCCTTCCTCAGGACCTGTTGGGGTTCAGAAGAGTTTTGAACTGTTCTGAGGAAGGGTCACTCGACCCCAAACGTTAACTCTGATTTCTCTCCAAAGGTACTGCCAGACCTGCTGAGCTTTTCCAGCAATTCCTGCTTTTGTTCCCAATTATTTAGACATTTATGTTCAGAATCATCAAGCAGATAACTGAAGTTGGCTAATCACTTCCCCAGAATACCTGAGCCAATGTCAGCTTTGCCAGCCTGTGAAAAATACAAGGCAGCTGCCTCTTAAAAGGCTGAGGATAAGCATGAAAGGAAATTTGTGCAAATGGTATTACATATAACTAATTCTTTACTGTTTCATAGCAGTGCCATTGTTCCTAGTGCTGGTCCGAATCTTGCTGCAGGAGGTGTAGAAAGGAAAGTGTTTCTATCTCAGAAAGAGAGCTTTGAAAGGTAACATTATCCAGTCATCACACAGACACAAATGAAGAAGAAATTTCCTGTTATCAGGAGGAATCACAGACTCCCTATAGTATGGAAACAGGCCATTCAGCCCATCAAATCCACACCAGCTCCAGAAGGAGAATCCCACATTGTCCCTGTAACTCTGTATTTCCCATGGCTAACTCAGCTGGCCTGCACATTCCTGAACACTATGGGTCATTTAGCATGGCCAATCCACCTAACCTGCACATCTTTGGACTGTGCGAGGAAGCCCATGCAGACATGAGGAGAACGTGCAAACTCCACACAGACAGTCATCCGAGGCTGGAATCAAATCTGGGACCCTGGTGCTGTGAAGTAGCAGGGCTAACCACTGAGCGACCTTGTCACACCAAAGCATTTTCACATACCTGAGAGGCCCATAAAGCGTGAACAGACATAACCTGGGAGCTACTGCAGCCTTTGTGATATCTTTCCAGTCAACGTGGTTGATGGGTTTCTAGTGCTGTGCTTGAGAGTTTTCAACATTTTATTGTTTCAATGGTGAAAACACTTTTTTGCCTGATGTTTAAGTGGAGTCA
Source organism: Chiloscyllium plagiosum (assembly GCF_037043375.1). Taxonomy (NCBI): domain Eukaryota; kingdom Metazoa; phylum Chordata; class Chondrichthyes; order Orectolobiformes; family Hemiscylliidae; genus Chiloscyllium; species Chiloscyllium plagiosum. The sequence continues at coordinate 16,318,379 of NW_028270168.1, forward strand.
TCATAAGTTACATTTCAGAGATTCTCTTCATTAATTCAACAAATATTACAATTCCTCTTATTCACTGAAGTGCACTGGCGACTTCAAGCATCAATAACATTCTCGAGACATAGAATCACTAAGCATAGAATCAGTCCCTTTGGACCAACCAGTCCATATCAACCATGTTTCCAAACTAAGCCACCTGCCTGCATTTAGCCCATATCCCCCCAAACCTTCCCTGTTTGTATATTTATCCAAATGTCTTTTAACTGTTGTACCTGCATCCATCACTTCCTCTGGTTGTTCATTCCACACACTAACTACTCTTTGTGTAAAAATGGTGCCCTCGTATCTATTTTAAAATCTTTCTCCTCTCACCTTATACAATATGACCCCTAGTTTTGAATCACTCCCCCCACCTTATCTATGCCCTTCATGATTTTGTAAACCTCTATAAGTTCACCCCTCAACCTCCTATGCTCCAGTGAAAAAAATGACCCGCCTATTTTTATAACCCAAATCCTCCATTCCTGGAAACAGCCCAGTAAATCTTTTCTGAACCCTTTGCAATTTAATAAATTGAACTTAAATGAATTATGCAGAAGCTGTGAATGTCTTCACTATTCCATGCACTTTGTTTTAAAACATTTGACTTGGAAAGGAGTTATAATTCTTCATCAGAGATGATCTAGATTATATTACTTACAGTTGGAAATAGGCCCTTCAGCCCAACAAGTCCACACCGATGAGCAACCCACCCAGACCCATTCCCCCCAACACTATGGGTAATTTAGAATGGCCAATTCACCTAACCTGCACATTTTTGGACTGTGGGAGGAAACTGGAGCACCCAGAGGAAACCTCCGGGAGAATGGGCAAACTCCACACAGACAGTTGCCCGAGGCTAGAATTGAACCCGGGTCTCTGGTGCTGTGAGGCAGCAGTGCTAACCACTGTGCCACCATGCCACCCATAAAGAATGATCTGTTCAATGGCTTTAGTTGACCAGAGTGTGGACAGTCCATGAAGAATGGAACTCTCAGGGTATGTGCTCAGTATGTGGATGATGTTCCCATCTGGATGGCCACAGTCACAACTTGAGCTGTGCCTGCTTTATGTCATAAACTGGTTTATGAATATGATTCGAGGGATGAATAAATTCAAATACAAAGACAAATTGGGCAATTTGGGATTACTTTCCTTGAAGACAACAAAGCTAAGATAAGTCTAGATGGAAATATTTAGACTCACAAGGAGTAGGGAGGGAGAATCTGCTCCTTCCCATAAAAGGATAAACAGAGAGGGCACAGGTATGTGGTAATTTACAAACGAAGCAAATATTAATGTGAAAATCACAATTTTTCACACTTTGAATACAGTAGTCCTCCCCGTACCCATGGGGGATACATTCCAACACCTACTGCGGAAGCCCCAAAACCACAGATAGGAGTGAACCCATTCATTTCACTGGGAAATGTACCTTCCAGGCAGCCCCCAGGTTCTGGAATGTTCCTGTAATGTATACGGGCCACAGTAAACTACGGGTTGCTGAAACGGCAGAAAATGATTCCGCGGATATGGGGTTTGCCCTATAGTTTGAGTCTGGAAGGTATTGTATGGAAGTGTGGTGGACGCAAGCTCAATGAGATGTTCAAGACAGAATGGGATGACTATTTGATTAAAAAACTTAGGGGGTTATGGGGAACAGACCTGAAGAATGACAGTAGGTTGTAATGCTCAATGAAAGGGTTCAGTGCTGACACAATAAGCCAAACAGCCTCCTTCTGTACCATTGCACCAGCAACAGTGAGAATATTTGCATTTTTGGACATACATTATATTTTTTTTATATATATATATCTCAGCACATTTCTTCAATCGACTTAAGCATACCATCTTCATTTTCCTGTATACTCCTTCAGTGTTAAGTTGATTGAACTGTTCAAGATCACAGATGTTTCTAGCATCCATGCTATTCTCACAATCGTTATAAGTGAACATCCGAATTCAACGGTCCAATCATCCTTCACCACTTTGGACAGGTGTAAATGAGAAGCGAAAGATTCACACATTCATTCTGAGAATGGTAGTTAAAACTAATAGCTTCATATTTTAACAGCATAGACATTTGTGTTCTATTGCTGAACTTTCCATGTCTATTTCAAAGACTTATAGGGATCCCCAATTCTCTTACCTTCAAACCCTCACTCGGTAGAACCTTAACTATACCAGGATTCTGCAGAACACTTTTAAGAAGTGCAAGCAGCTCAGCAACTCACAATTTCCAGTTTCAATTTACAACAAAATCACACCAAGATTACTGAAATTAACTTACTCAAGGAAACTCCTCTGCTGATGAACAGTGGAAATTGCACACACAACGACACGGTAACATGATGTCGCAGACTGCAAGGAAATGTAAGTCCTGTAAATAGTGATGTAGTGATTGTAATAAGGTCAGCCAACTGGACAACATAGAATATGAGTTCCCTGGTTGGGGCTGTTAATCTGGTCCAGTCAGGGACCCCTGGCTGACAGATAGAAAAAGGATGAGTGTCAGAGATACTCTGGTACCTGACTCTGAATAAGACAGTGCTATAGTCAAGGATTGTTCATGTATAAATAAAGGGCTTTTGGTGATGGAATATTGGCCTCAGTGGAGTAATTTTCAGTGCCCCATTAGAATCTATCCAGTTAATATCCAGGAGCTTACAAAAACCAAAGGAGCAGCAATTCAAGAAGGTGCACTCCAGAAGTGTCAATTCATTGTCCATTGTAATAGGTACAACAGCTCCAACAATTCTGCAGCTCCATAGCTTCACAGTGTCATGCTTTTTCATCTAGAAAAATGTTAATAAATCAATACTGTATTACTCTATCCTGAAATACACCAGATTTGGACTTGGGATGCTGTGTTCTGTCTAACAGTTAGTAGGTAATATACCTCGAAGAGACATGTTCATGATATCATTACCAATTGTGGCATGTGATCATTTGGTATAAAGGCATCAGAGTCCATCGTAACAAGTCCACTTGCAGCATGACAAGCTGTGTCAAGTATCCAACAGTTTGTAATTGGATTACTTAGTTCTCACCCAATGCCTATAATTGTAATATATTTGTAAATATCAGGCGTAGCACATTATGCACATCGAGTTCTTGCCTCACAGGAACTAATTCCGTTTTTGCCTCTGAAATATGAATACTTGGGTGAAGTTAAAAAGCCCATCACTGCATCATAAGGGCAGGTCAGATCAGTACAAGGAAGTGAAAGAACTTCCCTTTGTGCTTCCTTCAATATCTCTCAGAATTCTCAAAACGCTTTCCATGTAGTAAGCCACTTAGAAATATTGATTGTTGCCAAACACAAATGTATATATGAGAATAAAATCTCATCTACTCACAAATAAATGACAGCAACAGCAAAAAATAGTAATTCAGCATTGCTGCGACACTTTTGGAAGTCCTGAAAATGTGAAATAGTGCTTGATCAGCACAAGTCACAGAGTCAGAGAGATATATAGAACAGAAACAGATCCTTCTGTCCAACTCGTCCATGCCATGCAGATATCCTAACCTAATCTAGTCCCATTTGCCAGCACTTGGCCCAAAATCCTCCAAACCCTTCCTATTCATATACCCATCCAGATGCCTTTTAAATGCTGTAATTGTACCAGCCTCAATCACTTCCTCTGGCAATTCATTCCACAAACACACCACCCTCTACGTGAAAAAGTTACCCCCTTGATCCCTTTTATATCTTTCCCCTATCACCCTAAACCTATGCTGTCTAGTTCTGGACTCCGCCACCCCAGGGAAAAGATCTTAACTGTGTATCCTATCCGTGCCCCTCATGATTTTATAAACCTCAATAAGGTCACCCCTCAGCCTCCGATGCTCCAGGGAAAACATCCCCAGCCTATTCAGCCTCTCCCGAAAGCTCAAATCCTTCAACCCTGGCAACATCCTTGTAAATCTTTTCTGAACCCGTTCACATTTCACAACATCCTTCCGATAGGAAGGAGACCAGAATTGCACGCAATATTCCAAAAGCGGCCTAATCAATGTCCTGTACAGCCGCAGTATGACATCTCAACTCCTATACTCAATGCATGACCAATAAAGGAAAGCATACCAAATGCCTTCTTCACTACCCTATCTATATGTGACTCTACTTTCAAGGAGCTATGAACCTGCACTCCAAGGTCTCTTTGTTCAGCAACATTCCCCAGGACCTTACCATTAAGTGTTTCAATCCTGCTAAGATTTGCTTTCCTAAAATGCAGCACCTCACATTTATCTAAATTAAACTCAATCTACCATTCCTCAGCCCCTTGGCCCATCTGATCAAGATCCTGTTGTAATCTGAGGTAACCTTCTTCGCTGTCCACTACACCTCCAATTTTGGTGTTGTTACGCGGGGTAAACCCTCCTGCTTAATTTAAACCAGCAATACAGAAAAGATTTATCCTGTGCAGTAATCTGTGAAAAGGCAAGAAGCCAAGAACTATTTAAAGTAAAAATTAACAACTTTATTCCTTAAAGTATAACAGAGAATAAATAACTGACAGCTATTTACAACTCCTTCCTCTAACCTATCTGTTACTTTCCCATCTATAATACTAGTCCAATAAAACCCCGATTAAGATTTACTAAAAAATTCAAATTTCTAAAACCAGCCAGCAGTCAAATTTTCACTTTATACCTTCTGTTGTCTTCTTTTCTTCTTCTTAGGGTTCATGGATTGATAAAGGTACCATTAGGAGAGCTACTTTTTCGACAGGCTGTACATTTTTGTGGCTTAGGAGTTCTTCTTTAACTGTTCAATTTTTCCTTGTCTTATACCCCCAAAGCATCAGATTGTGTCGTTAGCTTTTAATATTGTCAATATACTAAATTCAAACTTGATTGGAGTTTGGTTTCTTTTTAGGGCATAATTTAAACTGATTGGCCACATTTAAATTTGTTTTTGTCTCCAAGCAACAAGCTACACCAGCTGCTGGACCAAAAGGTTATAATGTATCTTGTTCAAAACACTGGTGCTGTCAGGTAGCTTTTGACTTTCTTGAAGGTGCAGTACACCCACATCTTCATAACAGTGTCATCTGCAAACTTACTAACTATACCTCCTATGTTCACATCCAAATCGTTTATATAAATGATGAAAAGTAGTGAACCCAACTTGTGGCATACCACTGGTCATAAGCCTCCAGTCTGAAAAGCAACCCTCCATCACCACCTTCTGTTTTCTACCTTTGAGCCAGTCCTGTATCCAAATGGTTATTTCTCCCTGTATTCCATGAGATCTAACCTTGCTAACCAGTCTTCCATGGGGAACCTTGTTGAACACCTTACTGAAGTCCATATAGATCATATCTACTGCTTTGCCCTCATCAATCCTCTTACATGATTTCCCACGCACAAAGCCATGTTGATTATCCCTAATCACTCATTGCCTTTTCAATATAAATGCCTTTTATATGTAAATCCTGTCCCTCAGGATTCCCTCCAATAACTTGCTTAACACTGATGTCGGGCTCACTGGTCTATTGTTCCCTGGCTTTTACTTACCACCTTTCTTAAATAGTGGCACCATGTTATCCAACCTCCTGTCTTCCAACACCTCACCTGTGACTATCAATGATACAAACATCTCAGAATCCAAAGTGATTTTATAAATATATTAAGGATAAAGGGTAAATAGGGAGAGAATAGGGCCCCTCAAAGATCAGCAAGGCAGCCTATGTGTGGAGTCGCAGGAGATGGGGAATGTACTAAACAAGTATTCTGCATCAGTGTTTACTCTGGAGAAGGACATGGGAGGTATAGAATGTGGGGAAATAGATGATGACATTTTGAAAAGTGTCCATATTACAGAGGAGGAGGTTCTGGATGTCTTGAAATGCATAAAAGTGGATAAATCCCCAGGACCTGATCAGGTGTACCCTAGGGAAGTGATTGTCATTACTCATATTTTTATAAACTATGGCTTTAAGAGGTGTACTTTGTTCTGGTTATTTTTATGAAGAGAGGTCGAGATAGAGGTGAAGAGCAGTCTGTTCCATACCAGTAAGTAAACAGATTGTAAGGTCGAGGGGATTTGTTTCAAAAAGTTGGAACAATAGAAGCAGCACGTATGGGTGGAGTCAGGTTCCACAGAGCCAGGATTTTTAGATTAGTTTTCAATAACTGTTGGTAGTTTGAAGCTGCCATGAACCTCTCTCTCTGCCAGAATTTTCTCTTGATGTTCTTTCCTCCTGGACTGGAGAAACATCACATGTGAGACAATTGATTTTACTAAATTTGCCTTTATCAAGGGTGTGTTTATGAGATGTTACTCTATTGGAACAGTTACTGTTTAGTAGTTAAATAATCATTCTATTAAGCTCTCCAACAGAGTTACATTATTCCAATTTGTCATTCTTTTGTTTGTATTTTAACCGTAGGGTAAGTATAAAGTGTATTTTGCTTAAAGTTGAGTAGTGTAACCAATCAAATTACATCTTGAACACAGCACCTTACACTTGCCTTTAAATAAGAAAACGTTATTTAAAGAAATAAGTTTTGTTAGGACTTGGGCTATGTCCTTGATATATTTGAAGACAATTTGATCTGGTCCAAAACAAAACATAAAATTAAGGCATGAGAAACTCAAGAATTACCTTGAAAATGATATTTCAATGGTTGGGGTGAAAAACCTTAAAGTAATATTGACAAATTCCATTAACCTTGAGAACATAACCAGAGTTGAACTACTGAATGAAGCACTTGTTATATTCAGCAGTTATCAGTGTTAGTTTGTTCAATCAATAATGACAGTATCACTTTATGTCGTCAGTTTTCAGTCATAAACTCTATGACAATGACTTTTAAATGTTGGCCATCCTTTTCCAGTCAGAGACGAATTTGGGAATAGGTGGGGGAGGAAGAGGAAGGAGACTCTTGAAAAATGTCCATATTACAGAGGAGGAGGTGTTAGATGTCTTAACATGCATGCAAGTGGATAAATCCCCAGGACCTGATCAGGTGTAACCTAGAACTCTGTGGGAAGCTAGGGAAGTGATTGTCATTACTCATATTAATAAGAGGTGTATTTTGTCCTGGTTATTTTTATGAAGAGAGATAGAAGTGATGAGCAGTGTGTTCAATAGGCCAATAAGTAAACAGCTTGTGAGGTCAAGGGGATTTTTTTCAAAAAGTTGGAACAATAGAAGCAGCATGTATGGGTGGAGTCAGGTTCCCACAGAACCAGGATTTTTAGATTAGTTTTTAATAACTGTTGGGAGTTTGAAGCTGCCATGAACCTCTCTCTCTGCCAGAAGTTTCTATTGATGTTCTTTCCTCCTGGACTGGAGACACATCACATGGACAGGGAAGACACTTTGCCATTCTGTTATCAACCAACGCCCACTTGACAGGGTTTTTTGGTAGGCCTTTAGGTGGTTAAGCAGCCTACCTGACTCTTTTCACTGGAAAAACACTAAGGTATTCAGATTTAAGCCTTAAATCAATTCTAGGATACCATGTGTAATTCCAGGCATAAAGGTGTGTAACATATACCAGGCTGTGGCTATTAGTGCCAGGCATCAAGTGACCTCAGTAGAAGGCTTTCAAATGGTGGTTGCTGTAGCATTAACTGTGAGACTGTGAGCTGCAGCCAGACTCTCAAGTTTCTCACTGACTACAGTCATTTTAACTGACCAATCATTGGCGATGCATCAGACATCTTTGAAAATGTATTCCTTCCTACGGTGTGGGTGGTGCTGGCAAGACCCATCTCTCCTTTCCCTTGAGAAGTTGACAGTGAGCTGCTTTCTTGATCCACTATATCGGTCGTTCTGCTATTACGCGACAATTAAGTCCCTCTGCAACATCACGCTAGAGAAAATCCCGCTATGGAAACCCGCTATGGAATATCGCGCTGTAGAAGGTCACTCATAGAAAGTCGCTGTACCCACTCAGTAGAAAGTTTGCGTTATCCAAACGACGTCCACAATGCGTCAACTGTGTTATAGCCAATTCACACTGATGAAGCAGAAATATAGCAGAACGACCTGTAGCCCTTTGATAGGAAGGAGTGCCAATACTTTGACCCACTGAAAATGAAAGAAGGGCAAACCAACTCCTCGGCCCAGGTCACTCAATATCAACTCAAACGGGGATGAAAAGAGGATGGACAGCACTAATACCAGGCACTCAGAGCTTACTCAGAGCAAAGTGCAGCAATATTTGCAGAGTTTGCAGAGTTTGCTTGGTATTTGTTGACCAGGGAATATGATTTTGCAGGAAATTTTAATGTTTGTGTTACATGCTGTTCTGATTACAGAGGAAAGGTTGACACGGTGGTTGGGAAGAACTGTAGGAAATAGGTCTGTCTTAACTAGACCTTTGGAAGAATTCAGAGCTGGTGGGATTGATGCGCTTCTGCTCTCCAAAATCCTTCTTCATGGCCTCCATTGGAAAGGAGATGGACATTGGGGGAAAAAAAAACCCCAAAAAGGAAATGAAAGCACTGGGCAGACTGAAATTCCATTTTGAAGGAGATAAGACAAGTCAGACCCATATGTGTTTTTTACTGGTTTTACTGTTTTTTTTCTTCTACTATGGCAAAGAATTCACCAGCCACCCCATGATGCAGGCACATACCAACAAGGAACAGAAGAAGGCCACTCTGCCCTTTGAACCTACTCACTCATTCGATTAGATCACGGTTGATCGAATTTTAACCTTAACTCTACATTCCTGCATAACCCTCATAATCTTTCATCCCCTTGGGAACCAAGAATATACTTAATTCTGCCTTAAAAATATTTATAGACTCTGCATCCACTACCTCTTCAGGAAGGAATTCCAAAGCCTCAGAGCTTTCTGGGAGAAAGAAAAGTGTTTCCTCATCTCTGTCTTAACCCCTTTAAACTATGTTCCCTCACTCTAAATTCTCAAAAGAGGAAACATCCTTCCAGTATACGTATGGTCAAGTCCCCTGGGATCTTACAATTAAGGCACTACTGACTCTTCCCAATTCCAGAGAATACAGGTCTAGACAGTCCAGCCTTCTCTCAAGGTGATCTGCTCATGTTGGTATTGATCCAGTAAACCTTCTCTGAACTGCTTGCAGGGTATTATCATCCTTCTATAAGTGCAGTGACCAGTACTATATGCAGTGCTTCATATACGGTCGCACTAAAGCCCTATATAACTGAAGCATAACCTCCCCATTCTGGCATTTGATAGTCCTCACAATAAAGCATAACATTCTATTCACTTTCCTGATTACTTGCTGTATCTGCATACTAACCTGATTCATGCACTGACACACCCAGATCCCTCTGCATCTCAGAGCTCTGTAACCTCTCAACCTGCCTCAGTGTGGAGTAGACTCCCAGCCTCAGTGTGGAATAGACACCCGGCCTCAGTGTGGAGTAGACTCCCGGCCTCAGCATAGAGTAGACACCTGACCTCAGTGTGGAGTAGATTCTCGGCCTCAGAGTGGACTCAGACCCCCGGCCTCAGTGTGGAGTGGACTCCCGGCCTCAGCGTGGAGTAGGCTCCCGGCCTCAGCATGGAGTAGACTCCCAGCCTCAGTGTGGAGTAGACTCCCGGCCTCAGCATGGAGTAGACTCCCGGCCTCAGTGTGGAGTAGACTCCCGGCCTCAGTGTGGGGTAGACTCCCAGCCTCAGTGTGGAGTAGATTCCCGGCCTCAGTGTGGGGTAGACTCCCGGCCTCAGTGTGGGGTAGACTCCTGGCCTCATTGTGGAGTAGACTCCCGGCCTCAGTGTGAAGTATACACACGGCCTCAGTGTGGAGTAGACACCCGGCCTCAGTGTGGAGTAGACCCCTGGCCTCAGCATGGAGTAGACACCTGGCCTCAGTGTGGGGTAGACTCCCGGCCTCAGTGTGGGGTAGACTCCTGGCCTCATTGTGGAGTAGACTCCCGGCCTCAGTGTGAAGTATACACACGGCCTCAGTGTGAAGTATACACACGGCCTCAGTGTGGTGTAGACACCCGGCCTCAGTGTGGAGTAGACCCCTGGCCTCAGCATGGAGTAGATACCCGGCCTCAGTGTGGAATAGATTCCCGGCCTCAGTGTGGAGTAGACACCCAGCCTCAGTGTGTAGTAGACACCTGGCCTCAGTGTGGAGTAGACACCTGGCCTCAGCATGGAGTAGACACCTGGCCTCAGTGTGGGGTAGACTCCCAGCTTCAGTGTGGAGTAGACTCCCGGCCTCAGTGTGGAGTAGACTCCCGGCCTCAGTGTGGAGTAGACTCCTGGACTCAGTGTGGAGTAGACACCTGGACTCAGTGTGGAGTAGATTCCTGGCCTCAGTGTGGAGTAGACACCCAGCCTCAGTGTGGGGTAGACTCCCAGCTTCAGTGTGGTGTAGACTCCCGGCCTCAGTGTGGAGTAGACTCCCGGCCTCAGTGTGGAGTAGACTCCCGGACTCAGTGTGGAGTAGACACCTGGACTCAGTGTGGGGTAGACTCCCAGCTTCAGTGTGGTGTAGACTCCCGGCCTCAGTGTGGGGTAGACTCCCAGCTTCAGTGTGGAGTAGACTCCCGGCCTCAGTGTGGAGTAGACTCCCGGCCTCAGTGTGGAGTAGACTCCCGGACTCAGTGTGGAGTAGACACCTGGACTCAGTGTGGGGTAGACTCCCAGCTTCAGTGTGGTGTAGACTCCTGGCCTCATTGTGGAGTAGATCCCCGGCCTCAGTGTGAAGTATACACACGGCCTCAGTGTGGTGTAGACACCCGGCCTCAGTGTGGAGTAGACCCCTGGCCTCAGCATGGAGTAGACACCTGGCCTCAGTGTGGAGTAGACACCTGGCCTCAGTGTGGAGTAGACACCCAGCCTCAGTGTGGGGTAGACTCCCAGCTTCAGTGTGGTGTAGACTCCTGGCCTCATTGTGGAGTAGATCCCCGGCCTCAGTGTGAAGTATACACACGGCCTCAGTGTGGTGTAGACACCCGGCCTCAGTGTGGAGTAGACCCCTGGCCTCAGCATGGAGTAGACACCTGGCCTCAGTGTGGAGTAGATTCCTGGCCTCAGTGTGGAGTAGACACCCAGCCTCAGTGTGGGGTAGACTCCCAGCTTCAGTGTGGTGTAGACTCCTGGCCTCATTGTGGAGTAGATCCCCGGCCTCAGTGTGAAGTATACACACGGCCTCAGTGTGGTGTAGACACCCGGCCTCAGTGTGGAGTAGACCCCTGGCCTCAGCATGGAGTAGACACCTGGCCTCAGTGTGGAGTAGACACCTGGCCTCAGTGTGGAGTAGACACCCGGCCTCAGCATGGAGTAGACTCCCGGCCTCAGTGTGGAATAGACTCCCAGCTTCAGTGTGGAGTAGACTCCCGGCCTCAGTGTGAAGTATACACACGGCCTCAGCATGGAGTAGATACCCAGCCTCAGTGTGGAGTAGACTCCCGGACTCAGTGTGGAGTAGACACCCAGCCTCAGTGTGGAGTAGACTCCCGGACTCAGTGTGGAGTAGATTCCCGGCCTCAGTGTGGTGTAGACTCCTGGCCTCATTGTGGAGTAGACCCCCGGCCTCAGTGTGAAGTATACACACGGCCTCAGTGTGAAGTATACACACGGCCTCAGTGTGGTGTAGACACCCGGCCTCAGTGTGGAGTAGACCCCTGGCCTCAGCATGGAGTAGATACCCGGCCTCAGTGTGGAATAGATTCCCGGCCTCAGTGTGGAGTAGACTCCTGGTCTCAGCATGGAGTAGACTCCCGGCCTCAGTGTGGAATAGACTCCCAGCTTCAGTGTGGAGTAGACTCCCGGACTCAGTGTGGAGTAGACTGCTGACCTCATTGTGGAGTAGACTCCCGGCCTCAGTGTGAAGTATACACACGGCCTCAGTGTGAAGTATACACACGGCCTCAGTGTGGTGTAGACACCCGGCCTCAGTGTGGAGTAGACCCCTGGCCTCAGCATGGAGTAGATACCCGGCCTCAGTGTGGAATAGATTCCCGGCCTCAGTGTGGAGTAGACTCCTGGTCTCAGCATGGAGTAGACTCCCGGCCTCAGTGTGGAATAGACTCCCAGCTTCAGTGTGGAGTAGACTCCCGGACTCAGTGTGGAGTAGACTGCTGGCCTCAGTGTGGAGTAGACTCCCGGCCTCAGTGTGGAGTAGACTCCCAACCTCAGTGTGGAGTAGACTCCCCGACTCAGTGTGGAGTAGACTGCTGGCCTCAGTGTGGAGTAGACTCCCGGCCTCAGTGTGGAGTAGACTCCCGGACTCAGTGTGGAGTAGACTCCCGGACTCAGTGTGGAGTAGACTGCTGGCCTCAGTGTGGAGTAGACTCCCGGACTCAGTGTGGAGTAGACTGCTGGCCTCAGTGTGGAGTAGACTCCTGGCCTCAATGTGGACTCAAACCTTCGGCCTCAGTGTGGAGTAGACTCCTGGCCTCAGTGTGGAATAGAGTCCCGGACTCTGTGGGGACTCAAACCCCGGCCTCAGTGTGGAGTAGACTTCAGACCTCAGTGTGGCCTCAAACCTCCGGCCTCAGTATGGAGTAGACTCCCAGCCTCAGTGTGGAGGTGACACCCGGCCTCAGTGTGGGGTAGACTCCCGGCCTCAGTGTGGGGTAGACTCCTGGCCTCAGTGTGGAGTAGACTCCCGGCCTCAGTGTGGAGTAGACTCCTAGCCTCAGTGTGGAGTAGACTCCCGGCCTCAGTGTGGAGTAGACTCCTAGCCTCAGTGTGAAGTAGATTCCCGGCCTTAGTATAGAGTAGATTCCTGGCCTCAGTGTGGAGTAGACTCCCGGCTTCAGTGTGGAGTAGACTCCTGGCCTCAGTGTGGAGTAGACTCCCGGCCTCAGTGTGGAGTAGACTCCTAGCCTCAGTGTGGAGTAGACTCCCGTTCTCAGTGTGGAGTAGACTCCCGTTCTCAGTGTGGAGTAGACTCCCGGCCTCAGTGTGGAGTAGACTCCAGGCCTCAGTGTGGAGGTGACACCCGGCTTCATTGTGGAGTAGATTCCCGGCCTCAGTGTGGAGTAGACTCCCGTTCTCAGTGTGGAGTAGACTCCCGTCCTCAGTGTGGAGTAGACTCCAGGCCTCAGTGTGGAGGTGACACCCGGCTTCATTGTGGAGTAGATTCCCGGCCTCAGTGTGGAGTAGACTCCCGTTCTCAGTGTGGAGTAGACTCCTGGCCTCAGTGTGGAGTAGACTCCCGGCCTCAGTGTGGAGTAGACTCCTGGCCTCAGTGTGGAGTAGACTCCCAGCCTCAGTGTGGAGTAGACTCCTGGCTCAGTGTGGAGTAGACACCCGGCCTCAATGTGGAGTAGACTCCAGGCCTCAGTGTGGAGTAGACTCCCAGTCTCTGTGTGAAGTAGACTTCCGGCCTCTGTATGGAGTAGCTCACGGCCTCAGTGTGGAGTAGACTCCTGGCCTCAGTGTGGAGTAGACTCCCGGCCTCAGTGTGGAGTAGACTCCCGGCCTCAGTGTGGTGTAGACTCCCGGCCTCAGTGTGGTGTAGACTCCCGGCCTCTGTGTGGTGTAGACTCCCAGCCTCAGTGTGGTGTAGACTCCCAGCCTCAGTGTGGTGTAGACTCCCGGCCTCAGTGTGGTGTAGACTCCCAACCTCAGTGTGGTGTAGACTCCCGGCCTCAGTGTGGTGTAGACTCCCGGCCTCAGTGTGGTGTAGACTCCCAGCCTCAGTGTGGTGTAGACTCCCAGCCTCAGTGTGGTGTAGACTCACAGCCTCAGTGTGGTGTAGACTCCCAGCCTCAGTGTGGTGTAGACTCCCAGCCTTAGTGTGGAGTGGACTCCCAGCCTCAGTTTGGAGTAGACTCCCGGCCTCAGTGTGGAGTAGAGTCCCGGCCTCAGTGTGGAGTAGATTCCCGGCCTCAGTGTGGTGTAGACTCCCGGCCTCAGTGTGGAGTAGACTCCCAGCCTTAGAGTGGAGTGGACTCCTAGCCTCAGTGTGGAGTAGATTCCCGGCCTCAGTGTGGAGTAGAGTCCCGGCCTCAGTGTGGAGTAGATTCCCGGCCTCAGTGTGGAGTAGAGTCCCGGCCTCAGTGTGGAGTAGAGTCCCGGCCTCAGTGTGGAGTAGACTCCCGGCCTCAGTGTGGAGTAGACACATGGCATCAGTGTGGTGTAGACCCCAGGCCTCAGTGTGGGGTAGACTCCCAGCCTCAGTGTGGTGTAGATCACTGGCCTCAGTGTGGAGTAGCCTCCCAGCCTCAGTGTGGTGTAGATCACCGGCCTCAGTGTGGAGTAGACTCCCAGCCAGTTGAAAGGACTGTTATTCTGAGCTCTTATTTCTCTGTTTTTTTAACTTATTGCTGAACTTTTTATTTCTTTTATTTTCTCGTGTTTCTTTTCCCTCAAAAGTTTTATTTAAGAATCTGTACCTGGGTACCTTGGTACCTAAGATGGTGCCTTAAGTGGCAACTTGTAAACTCTTCGCTGTACTCATGTGAGTACGTGTAACAATAAAGCTAATTCTTGTGAATATCTTTTATTTTCCAAAATAACCTTTGATGCAGTATTTTATCAAATGGCTCCTGTAAATAGGTCATTGACTAATGTTAGTATCACCTGCTTCAACATGGAATGTCCCAGGGGCATAAAAACTTTGGCCATAGTTACCATCACAGTCACAAAGAAAAGTGACAGAACTAGAGCTGGGCTGTAGTAATTGCTCAGGAAGCAACTTTGCTGTGTGTTGGCATCACTGGTAAACTCTTCTTCACTGTTGTGATGCATGTGTGTAAATATTAAGTATGTACTTTTATGTCAGTGTTAATTCTCTAAAATGTGGAACTGTAAGAGTCCATGTTTTCATACCATTTAGTTACAAAAGTACCAATTCATTTTTTTCTACTCTCTATGCCAAAGGTCATTTTCCAACCCAAGATGTTGCAATGCTTTTTCCAATCCAAATAAATGGCTAAATGATTTAAAACTGGTTTGCAAACAAATGATGAAAGAATGAGCATATTGAAGGTAGGTGGTTTTGCTTTTGTTGGTTAACATTTAAAACTCCCTGTTAAAACAGTCTGAAATAGCATGTGACTATAAGACTAAGTGCTCCTTTATCAAAACGTTGCCACACAGTAAGATAGTATCACTGCAGCTCTTTATCCTGGCAAATTAATATTAACTTGCTAATGCTTGTGAAATCTCAAATAATGTTGCTTACAGGAGTTGTATGTAATAACTGCTTATGAATCATAAGAGTGAGCAATGTTGGCTCATTTGTAGCATATCCACCTCTGATTAAGAAGAAGAAGTCTTCCAAACATGCTCCAGAGAGACTTGGTTGTCATCCACCTAGCTACTAGAATCCAGACTCAAGTGAAAACGTGTTCTGTGAGAGTAAGTTTGTCTCAGAGGGCTTGAGTCAAGTCCTATTCTAGATTAGAGTGGGAGACAGGAGGGCAGGCTCGTGCTTTCCATGAAAATGATAGCAGCAGGTTTCTCCCCTCTACCACAGCGAATAGGTAGGACTCTCTTGCACCCAGGAACACTAAAGGTCAAAACCATGAGGAAAGCAATGGAAGCTATCTCAGCTCCTCACTGGCTCAAAGATGTCCTGTAGGAGATTTTAGTCAGAGCCTGCTCTCAGTCAGGTAAATTGGTCATTGATGACCATCCGCACGGCATTGTACAGCAGAGTTCCTGCTTCCTCGATGGTAACTGTAGCACTTTTATATTAAGTTAATTCACTATGTCTTCATTATCGGATCCATAATACAGTACAAAGTGGATAGATGATACCTGGACAGCAGCCACATTTTCCAGTTGAGCACAAATACATGATATAAAATTAAAATTGTTACTGAATGAACCATAGATACATGAATAGAGATTGTGAGCCAAGACCTATGGCAGATATGCACCCTGACAATGACTTTCTATATTGTTATCTTTTGATACATGCTGCACCCTTGACAACTCAGTGAGTTTTCATCACAGCACAGTCAGAGGAAAAATGCAACAAGCACCAGCAGGTAGATAATTTCGGGACGGAGGTTTCTGCCCTGTTACAATATTGAAATGGCTTCATTCAAAATCACTAAGTATCTTATTACAAGGTATACTATTGTGGCTTCTCCTACTTGGCCTGTCTAGAATTCGACACAATCAGTTACATGATCCTTTTCGAATATCTTTCCTCCACTGACCTCACCTGATTGATGTGCCATTGTTATGATCCCAGATGTTGTGATTATTAGACAAGTCAGATCCTACATTGAAAGCTGGCTTGATAGATGACATTTAGCTTTGTTTTGTTTTAACAAAGTGATGACTTACAGAAATATAAGAGTACAATGCTGCGTATTGTGATCCCATCGTCAAAGCTGTCTTCTTCCAGCTCCACATGGATCTGCATTCTATTGGCCTCTTGACTCCCATCTTCTATAAAGTGAGCTAATCCAAAGATGCCTTATTTATAATTCATATCACGTCCTGTTCAACCATTACTGAGTGGCCAGCACTCCACACGTATAATCATTTTGAGTGCAAGCAGCAGCTGAGTTTAAACGAACCCGGAAGGCTACAGCTAAGGTGAGACAGTTTGTTTTAAAATTACTTACCAGTAGCGGGCAGCGGTGGGTTTTTTTTCTCTTCACAGAAAGAACGGGAGCAGCAGGGGGAAGTGACGACGACCAGAGGGGCAGCCAGAAGGTGGTGTAGCGCAAGCTTACCTGGGTAGGTTTCTTTTCCTATAAAAGCGCGCAGGAGAGGAACCCGAGACACTACAGAGGTAGTGCCTCCCATCCTCCCTCCTCCTCTAACCTAATTATAAGACCCGTTGTGGTAAGTAGGTAAGTGCTGCATTTTGCTTGTTCTATTCTTTAGACCCAGTTTTTTTTTTAAAAGGTTACTTTTAGAGGGATGGCAGTGAAGGCAGTGCAATGTTCCTCTTGCAACATGTTTGAGGTGAGGGATGCCATTGTCGTCCCTGCTGATTACACTTGCAGGAAGTGCATCCATCTCCAGCTCCTCCAAGACCGTGTTAGGGAACTGGAGCTGGAGTTGGATGAACTTAGGATCATTCGGGAGGCAGAGGGGGTCATAGATCGGAGCTTTAGGGAAGTAGTAACTCCAAAGATTGCAGATAGATGGGTGACAATGAGGGGGACTGGGAGGAAGCAGCCAGTGCAGGGACCCCCTGCGGCCGTTCCCCTCAAGAACAAGTATACCGTTTTGGATACTTGTTGGGGGGGGGACTTACCAGGGGTAAGCAATGGGGTTCAGGCCTCTGGCACGGAGCCTGTCCCCGTTGCTCAGAAGGGAAGGGTGGAGAAGAGCAGAGCAATAGTTATTGGGGACTCGATAGTTCGGGGCACAGATAGGCGGTTCTGTGGGGGCGAGAGAGACTCACCTTTGGTATGTCGCCTCCCAGGTGCAAGGGTACGTGATGTCTCTGATCGTGTTTCCCGGGTCCATAAGGGGGAGGGGGAGCAGCCCGAAGTCGTGGTCCACATTGGCACCAACGACATAGGTAGGAGGAGGGCTGAGGATGTTAGGCAGGCTTTCAGGGAGCTAGGCTGGAAGCTCAGAGTTAGAACAAACAGAGTTGTTGTCTCTGGTTTGTTACCGGTGCCACGTGATAGAGAGTCGAGGAATAGGGAGAGAGAACAGTTAAATGCGTGGCTGCAGGGATGGTGCAGGAGGGAAGGATTCTGGTATCTGAATAACTGGGGTTCTTTCTGGGGAAGGTGGGACCTCTATAAACAGGATGATCTACACCTGAACCTGAGGGGCACCAGTATCCTTGGGGGGAGGTTTGCTAGTGCTCTTGGGAGGGGTTTAAACTAACTCTGCAGGGGCATGGGAACGTAGACTGTAGCTTTAGGATGCAGGACCTGGAGTGTAGGGAGGTTAGGAACATGGCATCAATCTCAAAGGAGGGTGCATGTAAACAGGAAAGAGGCTTGAAGTGTGTATACTTCAATGCAAGAAGTATACGAAATAAGGTAGGTGAACTTGCAGCGTGGGTTGGTACCTGGGATTTCGATGTTCTGGCTATTACGGAGACATGGGTAGAACAGGGACAGGATTGGCTGTTGCAGGTTCCAGGGTTTAAATGTTTTAGTAGGGTCAGAGGTGGGGGTAAAAGAGGGGGAGGTGTGGCATTGCTTGTCAAACATAGTATTACAGCTTTGGAAAGGACGATGGATGAAGACTCGCCATCTGAGGTAGTTTGGGCTGAGGTTAGGAATAGGAAAGGTGAGGTCACCCTGTTAGGAGTTTTCTACAGGCCTCCTAATAGTCCTAGAGATGTAGAAGAAAGGATTGCGAGGATGATTCAGGAGAAGAGTGAAAGTAATAGGGTGATTGTTATGGGGGACTTTAACTTTCCAGATTTTGACTGGGAAAGCTATAGCTCGAGTTCGTTAGATGGGTCGGTGTTTGTCCAATGTGTGCAGGAGGGTTTCCTGACACAATATGTAGACAGGCCAACAAGAGGTGAGGCCATACTGGATTTGGTTCTGGGTAACGAACCAGGCCAGGTGTTAGAATTGGAGGTAGGTGAGCACTTTGGGGACAGTGACCACAATTCGGTGACTTTTACTCTAGTGATGGAGAGGGATAAGTGTGCACTGCAGGGCAAGAGTTATAGCTGGGGGCAGGGAAATTATGATGCGGTGAGGCACGACCTAGGATGCGTGGCTTGGAAAAGTAGGCTTCAAGGCATGGGCACAATTGATATGTGGAGCTTGTTCAAGGAGCAACTATTGAGTGTCCTTGATAAGTATGTACCTGTCAGGCAGGGAGGAAAGGGTCGTGTGAGGGAGCCATGGTTTAATAAGGAATTGGAATCCCTTGTTAAATGGAAGAGGGCGGCCTATGTAAAGATGAGGCGTGAAGGTTCAATAGGGGCGATTGAGAGTTATAAGGTAGCCAGGAAGGATCTGAAGAGAGAGCTAAGAGCAGCAAGGAGGGGACATGAAATGTCCTTAGTTGGTAGGATTAGGGAAAACCCTAAGGCTTTCTATAGGTATGTCAGGAATAAAAGAATGACTAGGGTAGGAATAGGTCCAGTCAAGGATAGTAGTGGGAAGTTGCGTGTGGATGCTGAAGAGATTGGGGAGACACTGAATGAATACTTTTCATCAGTATTCACTCAGGAACAGGACATTGTTGCCGATGTGAATATTGAGTCACAATTAATTAGAATGGACGGCTTTGAGGTATGTAGGGAAGAAGTGTTGGAAATTCTGGAAAGGGTGAAAATAGATAAGACCCTTGGGCCTGATGGCATTTATCCTAGGATTCTCTGGGAAGCAAGGGAGGAGATTGCAGAGCCATTGGCCTGGATTTTTATGTCCTCGTTATCTACAGGAATAGTGCCAGTAGACTGGAGGATAGCAAATGTGATTCCCTTGTTCAAGAAGGGGAGTAGAGATAACCCTAGTAACTATAGGCCGGTGAGTCTCACTTCTGTTGTGGGCAAAGTCTTAGAGAGAATTGTAAGGGATAGGATTAGGAACATCTGGATAGGAATAATGTGATCAAGGATAGTCAGCATGGTTTTGTGAAGGGCAGGTCGTGCCTCACAAACCTTATTGAATTCTTTGAGAAGGTGACTAAGGAGGTAGATGAGGGTAAAGCGGTAGATGTGGTGCATATGGATTTTAGTAAGGCATTTGATAAGGTTCCCCATGGTAGGCTACTGCAAAAAATACAAAGGTATGGCATTGAGGGTGAGTTGGAGGTTTGGATTAGGAATTGGCTGGCTGGAAGAAGACAGAGGGTAGTAGTTGATGGTAAAGGTTCATCTTGGAATGCAGTTACTAGCGGTGTTCCGCAAGGATCTGTTTTGGGACCATTGCTGTTTGTCATTTTTATAAATGACCTGGAGGAGGGGCTAGATGGTTGGGTGAGCAAGTTTGCAGATGATACGAAAGTCGATGGAGTTGTTGACAGTGAGGAAGGATGTGTCAGGTTACAGCGGGATATAGATAAGTTGCAGAGCTGGGCAGAAAGGTGGCAAATGGAGTTCATGTAGGTAAGTGTGAGGTGATTCACTTTGGTAAGAGTAACAAAAAGACGGGGTACTGGACTAATGGTCGGATATTTGGTAGTGTGGATGAGCAGAGGGATCTTGGTGTCCATGTACACAGATCTCTGAAAGTTGCCACCCAGGTAAATAGTGCGGTGAAGAAGGCATATGGTGTAGTGGCTTTTATTGGTAGAGGAATTGAGTTCCGGAGCCCTGAGGTCATGTTGCAGTTGTATAAGACTCTGGTGCGGCCGCATCTGGAGTATTGTGTGCAGTTTTGGTCGCTATACTATAGGAAGGATGTGGAGGCACTGGAACGGGTGCAGAGGAGGTTTACCAGGATGTTGCCTGGTATGGTAGGAAGATTGTATGAGGAAAAGCTGAGGCACTTGGGGCTGTTTTCATTGGAGAAAAGAAGGTTTAGGGGTGACTTGATAGAGGTGTACAAGATGATTAGGGGTTTAGATAGGGTTGACCATGAGAACCTTTTTCCACGTATGGAGTCAGCTATTACGAGGGGGCATAGCTTTAAATTAAGGGGTGGTAGGTATAGGACAGATGTTAGGGGTAAATTCTTTACTCAGCGAGTCGTGAGTTCATGGAATGCCCTGCCAGTAGCAGTGGTGGACTCTCCCTCTTTATGGGCATTTAAACGGGCATTGGATAGGCATATGGAGGATAGTGGGCTAGTGTAGGTTAGGTGGGCTTGGATCGGCGCAACATCGAGGGCCAAAGGGCCTGTACTGCGCTGTATTTTTCTATGTTCTATAATCCCTTTTAATGCTTGCCTCTTTGACTTCAAACCTTTGGTCACCTATCCTCATGCCCCCTTCGTGTATTCAGTCGCAGGTTTTGTCGGAGTACGGTTCTGCCAAGCATTTAACACAATTCTAAACATGATATAGAAATGCAAACAGCTGTTACTTTCTGTAATTCTGCTTAGAGGTTAGCATAGTGGCTCAGTGATTAGTACTGCTACCTCACAGCGCCAGGGACCTGGGTTTGAATCCATCCTCGGGTGACTGTCTATGTGGAGTTTGCATATTCTCCCTGTATCTGCCTGGGTTTTCTCCGAGTGCTCCAGTTTCCTCCCATAGACCAAAGATGTTCAAGTTAGGGTGGATTGGCCATGATAAACTGCCCATAGTGTTCAGGGACTAGGTGGGCTAGCCATGGGAAATGCAAGGTATGGGATAAAGTGGGGGGACGGGCTATTGGTTGGAGGGTGGGTGTGGACTCAATGGGCCGAATGGTATGCCTCCACACTATAGGGATTCTATGAAACATTTTACTTGAAGAGTATCATGTAAGTCTTGCCAAACCTTTTATCCCTGTTCATCTAGGGTGTGCTTTATATGGTAACAAAGCAGACAATAAAGTCTATACTGTAATGTTAAAGGTGCCTGAATATTGGCAGAAAATTAATATGTTCCAATGAAATTCTTTTATTTTTAGGTAACTGGACACACAACATAATATTAAGGTCTTCAAAGCCATTTTGAAACTTGGCTGTTATCAGATTTAACTGGTGCAAAAATAGCTGGACCTCACACTGGACATGGTGTATAATGTACTATTTGACGTATTCAGACCAAAGGAGAAGGGGTGGCAATTTTACACAATTACTGCAATTCTGCACACATTTGACAAAGAAAAAAGTGCCTTATATGTGCTAAGTAACGTTGAGCACAGAGTAGATAACCCGAATGGTATGTTATCATTATGGAAATAGTCTGATCTTTGTATACTAACACATGACCAGTCACAAATCAGGCCATGTGATAGGTTGAGTTTTATTTGTTACTTAGAGCTAACCATAACCTGTTGAGAATGTTCAGCAGCCTACCCATTGTTACAATTTGTGTCATTCTGTTCTCCTAGCAGCCACCAAGGTCAGCAGATTTGTGATACAGTTAGCCCTCTGCATTTGCACTGACTACATCTTACTTGTATACTGCATAACATAGTTAAAACTGAATGTTCCTGTCAGTTTTATCTAATATGATTATAACACCACTTCCTCTACATGTTGTGCTATTACCTCACAGCATATGATGCAAAATTGTCTTTACCCTTGCTGGGATATATAAAGCAGGCTTATGCAATGCAGTGCGTACATTGAAATGTACAATATAGAGTGTATGTTCTCAATACAATACAGATGTATACAATACAGAGCATATATTGGAATGTATAATATAGAGTGCCTGTCTCTAATGTGTCCGTCGTGCATGTTCAATTATCCCCGTGACACTACCCCAGCTCTTAGTTTCTTCCAATGCGAACCTTCAACTCAGAATCTTCTTAAAGTGCAAAGATGGATGTTAAGAGGTTTGATCTTAAATGTAACTTATTACCTAAATTTAATTCACGCAAAATATTATCTCTAGTTCTCTCTCCACAGATGCTGCCAGACCTGCTGAATTTCTCCAGTATTCTCTGTTTTTATTTAACACTGTAAGGCACGCATTTTCATTCATTTCATTTCAGCAAGAAAGGAAGGCAAATTGCCTGTCCACAGGTTACCTAACAGAATGTTATCAGAACCACAGGCAGAAACACAGAGGCGATTCGACCAACAAGAAAGTGGGAAGTAACAAAAGCAGAAATTGCTGAAGAAACTCAGCAGGTCTGTAGAGAGAGCCCTCATTCACTGGACCTGAAACGTTAACTCTGTTTTCTCTCGACAATTTGTTTTTATTTCAGATTTTGAGCATCCACAGTTTTTTTAAATTTTATTTTAGAATATAGAAAGTGTTCACCTTGCACAAAAAGCAAAAGAGGCACCCATCCCTTTACCACTGAAAACATCTCAAAGAACGTCACAGAGATGTGGTCAGAAAGAAATGAATGTTGATCCAAATGAGGAGCTATTGAACATTTGTGCAGTTAGCTCCAGCCAGCAGTGGTGTTAGTCATAATCACAGTCTATTCAATAACACTTCTCACAGCTTGTTAGCTGTTGACATTTGACTCTTATATTGAAGCACATCACTGCTGCTGTTTTAGTGCTCATAATTGATCCTCTTGTTTGTCAAGAGAATGTTAGTATTACAATAGAAAACTAACTTGTGTACATAAATACTGAAATTTGAACCAGCAACAGGAGAAACTGGAAGAGATTCATATTCAAAACTACTTTTATATTTGAATATTCTGTCCAGATTTTTTTCATTACGCTACTGCAATTTGAATAGAGCAAATGTATGAATGTTACTTCCCTTTTTTATTATTTCATGGACTGCAGCTGTCTTTGGCTAAACTAGTATTTATTGTCCTTCTCTAATTGCCCTTGAGAAAAGGCAGCACAGTGGCTCAGCAATTAGCATGGCTGCCTCACAACACCAGGGACCCATGTTCAATTCCTCCCTCAGGCGACTGTGTGGAGTTTGTCCGTTCTTCCCATATCTGCATGGGTTTCCTCTGGGTGCTGCAGCTTCCTCCAACAACGCAAAGGTGTACAGCGTAGGTGGATTGGCCATGCTAAATTGCCATAGCATCCAGGGATCCAGGGATTAGGTGGATTAGCCATGGGGAATGCAGGGTTACAGGGATGGGGTGGGTCTGGGTGTTGACCTGATGGGCCAAATGGCTTGCTTCTGTACTGTAGGGCTTCAATGCTTCTAAGATGGTGGTAAGTTGTTTCCTTGGACTGCTGCTAACTATCTGGTGTAGGTACACCCACAATGCTGTTACAGGACTTTATCGCAGCAATAATAAAGGAATGGTAATATAGCTCCCAAGTCAAGATGGAGTATAGCCTGGAGGGGAATTGCAGGTGGTGGCGTTCCCTCGGGCCTGCTGCTTATGTCCATCTGGGTGTTAGGGGTCATGAATTTGGAATGGAGTTGTGGAGGAGGTTTGGTCAGTTGTTAATATGGAATACCAATCTGACAATAAAAAATCTCATACTCTTTCACAGTTTTTTTTAAATGCTCAAAATTAGGACTCCTCAAAATAGCATTGGTTCTGCTCCCTACGTGTAGGCACAATAGCTTTACTTAATTGATGCAAATTTAATATTTCAAGCACACATTTTAAATCTTAAATAGGAAAGGAATTGTTTCAAAATAATCCTATTATGGTTTTAGAGCATGATGTCTCTCAAAGATTAAACACAATGTCTTATACATTATCCTTCAGAGGAACATTGGTAGCCATTACGGAAACATGGCTACAGGATGGTCATGACTGGGAGTTAAATATCCAGGGGTATCAGACTATTCAGAAGGACAGACAGGCAGGTAAGTGAGGTGGTGTAGCTCTGATATTCAAGGATGACATCAGGGCAGTGCTGAGAGATGTTGTAGGTTCTATGGAGAATAAGGTTGAATCCATTTGGGTGGAAATTAGAAATTCTAAGAAAAATAAGTCGCTGATAGGCGTAGTCTATCAGCCGCCAAATAATAATATCACATTGGGGCAATAATTTTTTTATTTCAAAAATATACTTTATTCATAAAATACTTTGATGATCTGTACAACTGGACATGCCATACATATGTAAACATTCTATTTGTTTGCATACCGAAAACAGGGTAATCATTCCTATTTACAGGTCTGTACGATTACATTCTCAGCTGAGGCGTCAGCAGAGCCCAAATGACTGCGTGGGCCCCCTGTTCTTCTTTAGACAGGCTGATGTTACACGGTGGTCTTTCCCCACCGCGCCTTGGCGGCAGCTGCCCCAAGCTTCAGCGCGTCCCTCAGCACGTAGTCCTGGACCTTGGAATGTGCCAGTCTGCAACACTCAGTCGGGGTCAACTCCTTCAGCTGGAAGATCAACAGGTTTCGGACCATCCAGAGAGCGTCCTTCACCGAGTTGATGATCCTCCAGGCACAGTTGATGTTCGTCTCGGTGTACGTCCCGGGGAACAGGCCGTAGAGCACGGAGTCCCACGTCACGGCGCTGCTCGGGACGAACCTCGACAAACACCACTGCATTCCTCTCCAGATTTCTTCTGCGTAGGCACATTCCAGAAGGAGGTGTGTGACAGTCTCGTCCCCCCCGCAGCCGCTTCGAGGGCAGCGGCGGTGCGGCTGAGAGTCCGGGCGTGCATAAAGGATCTCACAGGCAGAGCCCTTCTCACCACCAGCCAAGCCATGTCTTGGTGCTTGTTGGAAAGTTCTGGCGATGAGGCATTCTGCCAAATGGCTTTGACAGTCTGCTCAGGGAACCGCTCGATAGGATCCGCCCTCTCCTTTTCCCGAAGGGTCTCAAGGACACTACGTGCTGACCACTTCCTGATGGACTTGTGGTCAAAGGTGTTTTTCTTCATAAACTTCTCCACGAAGGACAGGTGATATGGAACGGTCCAACTACTCGGAGCGTTCCGCGGCAGCGAGGCCAGGCCCATCCTTCGCAACACCGGGGACAGGTAGAACCTCAGTACGTAGTGACACTTGGTGTTTGCGAACCGGGGATCCACGCACAGCTTGATGCAGCCACACACAAAGGTGGCCATCAGGGTGAGGGTGGCATTGGGTGTATTTTTTCCCCCGTTGCCCAGATCTTTGTACAGCGAGTCCCTTCGGACCCGGTCCATCTTTGACCTCCATATAAACTGCAAGATGGCCCGGGTGACTGCAGCAGCACAGGTTCTGGGAATAGGCCAGACCTGTGCCACGTATAATAGCAATGACAGTGCCTCACACCTGATGACCAGGTTTTTTCCCGCGATGGAGAGCGACCATAGCTTCCATCTGCCCAGTTTCTGCCTCACTTTGCTGATACACTCCTCCCAAGACTTGGCGCACGCCCCAGCCCCTCCGAACCAAATACCCAGCACCTTCAGGTGGTCGGTCCTGACGGTGAAGGGGATCGAGGATTGGTCGGCCCAGTTCCTGAAGAGCATGGCCTCGCTCTTGCCTCGGTTTACCTTGGCCCCCGAGGCCCGTTCGAACTGGTCACAAATGCACATGAGTCCGCGCACGGACAGCGGATCCGAGCAGAAAACGGCGACGTCATCCATGTACAGGGAGGCCTTAACCTGCAGGCCCCCGCTGCCAGGAATAGTCACCCCTCTCGGGCTCGCATCCTTCCTGATGGACTCGGCAAATGGCTCTATGCAGCACACAAACATGGCAGGAAAGAGAGGGCAGCCCTGCCTGACTCCAGATCTGACTAGGAAGCTATCTGATTCCCACCCATTGATTGAGACTGCACTGACAATGTTGGTGTAGAGCAGTCTGATCCAATTGCAGATTCCCTCCCCAAAGCCCATTTTGGAGAGAACATCTCTCATATACCTGTGTGATATCCTGTCAAAGGCTTTCTCCTGGTCCAGGCTGATCAGGCAGGTGTCCAACCCCCTGTCCTGCATGTAGGCGATCGTATCCCTGAGGAGTGCGAGACTCTCAGCGATCTTCCTGCCCGGCACAGCACAGGTTTGGTCAGGGTGAATCACTGACCCCAGAGCAGACCT
Source organism: Chiloscyllium plagiosum (assembly GCF_037043375.1). Classification (NCBI taxonomy): domain Eukaryota; kingdom Metazoa; phylum Chordata; class Chondrichthyes; order Orectolobiformes; family Hemiscylliidae; genus Chiloscyllium; species Chiloscyllium plagiosum. The sequence goes on from NW_028270168.1 coordinate 16,344,752, forward strand.
GACCCGGTTGGCGATTACCTTTGACAGAATTTTGTAATCTGCATTCAACAGTGAGATTGATCTCCAATTTTTGAGTTCCTCCCTCTCCCCCTTCCGCTTGTAGATGAGGGTGATGATGCCTTTCCTCATGGATTCACTCATGGTACCTGCCCGAAGCATACTGACATACACCTCCAGCAGGTCCTGGCCAATCAAGTCCCACAGAGCGGAATAGAGCTCGACCGGTAAGCCGTTGCTTCCGGGAGTTTTATTCTTTTCGAAGGACTCGAGGGCCTTGGTCAGCTCATCCAGAGATAGCGGCTGGTCCAGCCTCTCCCGTGTTCTGTCGTCTAAGACCTCCGTGATAGAGGACAGGAACGACTGGGAGGCCGTGCTGTCGGTCGGCTTCGCGTCATACAGACTGGCATAGAAGGATTTACTGATCCTCATGACGTTATCGAGCCATCTTCTTCCTTCAGGTTGCTGAGCACGGAGCTCTCTTTGTGCACCTTCTGGAAGAAGAAACGTGAACACGTCTCGTCCTGCTCCACCGAGCGGACCCTGGACCGGAAGATTATCTTGGAGGCCTCCGAAGCAAAGAGCGAGGCTTGCTGGCCCTTCACCTCCTTGAGGTCCTCCGTGACATCCACACGCATCGTCTGCAGCAGGAGCAGGTTCTGCATACTTTCCTGGAGCTGGGAAAGTTTTCCCCACCTCTCTCTCGCCTCCTGAACACCTTTGAGGATGAAGAACCTCTTGATGTTCCCTTTTACTGTTTCCCACCAGTCCGCTGGGGACTCAAAGAGGGGCTTCACGGTTCTCCAACCTGCATAGTCCCTCCTGAGCTCCTCAATGTTTCCCGGGGTCAACAGCTTTGTGTTCAGCTTCCACGTTCCCTTACCAGCCCGCTGCTCGTCCTGTAGGTGACAGTCGACCAGCAGGAGGCAGTGGTCAGAGAAGAACACCGGCTTGACCTCGGTGGATTTGACCGAGAGTGTTCGGGGCAATAAACAAAGAAATAACTAATGCCTGGAAAAATGGTATGGCAATTATCATGGGGGTTTTAATCTACATATCGATAGGTCAAACCATCTCAGTCAGGGTGACCTTGAGGAGGTGTTTGTTGAGTGTATCCTGATAGTTTTCTTGAACAGTATGTAATGGAACCGACAAGGGAGCCTATAATCAAATGAGGGAGGACTTGACTAAAGTCGACTGGAAACAAAGATTTTATGGTGCGATGGTTGACGAGCCATGGAGGACTTTCACAGCAATTTTTCAAAGTGCTCAGCAAAAGTAAATTCCAGTGAGAAGGAAGGACTGTAAGAAAATCTGCCCTGGGTGTCTAAAGAAATAAGGGAGGGTATCAAATTGAAACAGAAGGCATAACCAGTGGCCAAGAACAGCAGGAAGCTAGAAGATTGGGAGAACTTCAAAGGTCAAAAGAGGTTTAAAGAAAAGTAAGCTAGAACATGAGAAAAAACCAGCACAAAATATAAAAACAGATAGCAAAATTTCCATAAATATATAAAATGAAAAAGAGTGGCTAAAGTGAATGTTGGTCCTTTAGAGGATGAGAAGGGGCATTTAGTCACGGGATATAAGGAAATGGTTGAGGCATTGAACAGGTATTTTGTATCAGTTTTCTGGATCTTCTAGATCTCCTAGATCTTCTAGGAGAAAGTGAGGTCTGCAGATGCTGGAGATCAGAGCTGAAAATGTGTTGCTGGAAAAGCACAGCAGATCAGGCAGAATCCAAGGATTCCTGAAGAGGGGCTCATGCCCGAAACGTCGATTCTCCTGTGATTCCTGAAGAAGGGCTCATGCACAAAGCATCAATTCTCCTGCTCCTTGGATGCTGCCTGACCTGCTGCGCTTTTCCAGCAACACATTTTTGACACTAATAAGATGTCAGCAATTGACAAAAAGACAAAGGTAGGAAGAGGTAGTGTTGGGCAAGTTAATAGAGCTAAAGATTGATAAGTCACCTGGCCCTGATGGAGTGCATCCTGGGGTACTAAAGGGGAAGGTGGAAGAAATAACAAGTGTACTGATGGTAATTTTCCAAAATTCACTGGACTCTAGGGCAGTCCCAGCAGGTTTGAAAACAGCCACTGTTTAAAAAGCGAGGTAGACAAAAGATGGGGAATTATAGACCGGTTAGCTTAACCTCTGTAGTGGGGACGATGTTTGAGTCTATTATCAAGGAAGAAATAGCAAGGAATCTCAATAGAAATTGTCCCATTGGGCAGATGCAGCATGGGTTCATGAAGGGCAGGTCATGCTTAACAAATCTTTTGTAATTCTATGAAGACATTACAAGCAAGTTAGACAATGGGGACCCAGTTAATATGGTGTACCTAGATTTCCAAAAGACCTTCGACAAGGTGCCACACAAGAGGCTGCTGCATAAGATAAAGATGCATGGCATTATGGGTAAAGTATTAGCGTGGATAGAGGATTGGTTGACTGATAGTAAGCAAAGAGTGGGGATAAATGAGTGCTATTCTGGCTAGCAATCAGTGACTAGTGATGTGCCTCAGGGATTAGTATTGGGACTGCAATTATTTACTATTTACATAGATGATTTGGAGTTGAGGATCACGTGTAGTGTGTCAAAGTTTGCAGATGACACTAAGATGAGTGGCAGAGCAAATTGTGCAGAGGATTGTGAAACTTTGCAGAGGAACATAGATACATTGAGTGAATGGGAAAAGGTCTGGCAGATGGAGTACAATGTTAATAAATATGAAGTCATCCATTTTGGTAGGAGCAACAGGAAAAAGGACTATTAGTATAATGGTAAAATGTTACAGTATGCTGCTGTGCAGAGGGACCTGGGTGTTCTTGTGCATGAATCACAGGAGAGTGGTCTGCAGATGCAACAGGTTATTAAGAAGGCAAATGGCATGTTGCCCTTCATCGCTAAAGGGGTTGAGTTTAAAAGCAGGGAGGTTATGTTGCAGCTGTACAAGGTGCTGGTGAGGCCACACCTGGAGTACTGTGTGCAGTTTTGGTCTCCTTACTTGAGAAACGATGTACTGGTACTGGAGGGGGTGTAGAGGAGTTTTCGATTCCAGAGTAGAGACAGTTGGCTTATGAGGAAAGACTGAGTAGATTGGGATTATATTCATTAGAATTCAGAAGAATGAAAGGGGATCTTATAGAAACATGTAAAACTATGAAGGGAATAGGTAAGATCAAAGTAGAGAAGATGTTTCCACTGGCAGGTGAAACTAGGACAAGAGGGCATAGCCTCAAAATTAGAAGGAGCAGATTTAGGAGTGAATTGAGGAGGAACCTCTTCACCCAGACGGTTATGAATCCGTGGAATTCCCTGCCCAGTGAAGTAGTTGAGGCATCTTCAGTAAATACATTAAAGCTAAGATGGAATTTCTTTTGAACAATAAAGGAATTAAGGGAAACAATGAGAGCACAGGTGAGTGGAGCTGAGTCCATGAAAAGATCAGCCATGATCTTATTGAATGGCGGAGCAGGCTCAAAGGGCCGGATGGCCTACTCCTGCTCCTGGTTCTTTTAACATAAAGCAAGGAGACAACCACTGACCCATTGTGGAGTAGTGTGGGGGGATGGTTGTCCTTAAGAGCACATAGAACCCTTCACCCCCTCACACCAGTGAGAATGTCTGCTGGAACAATTGCTAATCTGGGATTGAAATGTTGAGCTGTGGGTGTTTCAGTCCATCATGTGATTTAGCAGTGAAGTCCCAATCTGCCTGGAAGTGTTGGCCGATGGCAGCTGGCCATGAATGGGAGTTGCACAGTGTTGCTGGCAGCTCAGGCTGCATGGTAATGAAGAGCTGAACCAACAGCAAGTGTATAACAGCAACTGGATAACAGTGTAGGGGTCTCAGAGAGTGCAGAGTCGGGCCAGGGTAGCCCTCAGCAGCCAATGGGAAGGCAGGTGAACAGTTGGTTAAGGTCCTTTAGTGGCTGTTAATTGACCAAAAAGGCCTTAATTGGTGGTGGGTCAAGCAGGTTAGCCCCGGAGATTCCTATCCAGAATTGTACTGCTAAAATGGCAGGAAGGAGAAGGGTAACTCTCCATTGCCAACCTGTCCTAATATTTGCCCTACCCTCCAACTTCCTGACCACCCATCTGGGGTGGGGGAAGGGGAAAGCTCTCACCAGTGACTTAACCCCCACTACAATCCAGAATCCACATCCTGCCTTTGATTCTTTCCAAGTCACTAACAAATTTATTTATGGTAAAAAAGCCCAAATGTACAAAAATGGATAGCAATAGGCTTCAGTTCATCACAATCTCTTCCATTTGATTTGGTGTCTGATCTTTTTGTTCAGCTCCTTTTGCAGTCTGATAAAACCCAACTCAACTCAAGCTGAAACATTAACTCTGATTTCTCTCCACTGATGCTGCCAGACCTGCTGAGCTTTTCCAGCGATTTCTGTTTTTGTGTCTGATTTACAGCATCTGCAGTTCTTTCAGTTTTTATTTTTACAGTTTATTCACTTCCTCTCTACAATATTCAGAATAACTGAAGTGGGGAAGATATTGATGACTCACTGCCTTCAAGTAAAACCTTTATTACTTCTAATTTTTAGTTTACATGATTTTGCAACAGATGCAACTGCAATTCTCTGTTTGATGAAACTGATGAGCTACTGATCAATCTCTAAATAACTGTCAAAGTTAAAGGAATGAATTTATTCTCTTAGTTTGAGTTTTATCACAATCCTGAAGTTGATGCCTGTTTCTCTTCAATAATATTTACTTTAAGCATTTTGCTCTGTTCCGTGAAGATCGACCCTTTACTTTTGTAAATTTATTTAATTAATTTCTCCCCCACCTCCTGTTGCCTCATTATATGATGCACATTCTATGGTCAACAGTTAAATCAAATCCTACTTCATTCACTCTCTCTCCTTCTGTCATGACAACAGATCATAAGTTTGGATTACTGACAGATAAACATTTAATCAAAATATATCTTTCTACAATAACACAAACAAGCCAAGAATGGTTGATAATGTAAATGAAAAAGGAATTCATTGACTGTTGAAAGTGCATCTGTGACTCACGGAATGTTACACCTGTGGAGTATCAGGGAAATCTCAAACAGAAAGACTTAAAATCGGAGAGATGCAATTCCAAACAAACTGAACTACGATCTCCCTATGGCTACAGAGCTAATGAGCTGACTACTGCTTTCATCAGGAAAAACATCTATTATGGACTATGTTCCAAATTGGAAATATATATTTGTTTTATCACCTCAGGAATACTCAAGAACAACGGTTACAAATCTCTGTATCCCTAGTTTCAGTGTGATAATGGGCTGATGTGCTCATGCCGAGTCAAGATTAGGGTGGTACTGGAAAAGCACAGCAAGTCAGGCAACATCCGAGGAGCAGGAAAATCGATGTTTCAGGCAGGAGCACTTCTTCAGGATGAAGGGCTCCTGCCCAAAATGTTGATTGTCCTGCTCCTCCAATCCTGCCTGACCTGCTGTGCTTTTCCAGCACCACTCTAACCTTGACTGTAATCTCCAGCATCTGCAGTCCTCACTTTCGCCTGATGTGCTTGTGTTGATTAGTGAAGGTCACATCTCAAGGCTAGCCATTAGACATCCAGGCGTCGCATGTAAAAGAAAGCCGGTCCCTCACTCTGAAGTCAGACCAGCCTATGAAGTCACCATCGAAACAGACACACGACAAATGCACTCGATTAATTTGCAGAGCCAAGAATCTCAAAATCAACTGCTTCCCCAGCAATCTCAGATTACAGGTCCCAACTATCTTAACAGCTGTAACATTCCTCTTTTCATAGAACATTTAAAAGGCATCTGGGTGGGTAAATGAATAGAAAGGATTTGGAGGGATATAGACCAAGTGCTGGCAAATGGAACTAGATTAGGTTGGGATATCTGGTCAGCATGGATGAGTCGGATCGAAGGGACTGTTTCCATGCTGTACATCTCTATGACTCTATGACACTCCTCCAAACGAAAGGAGTAGCCATGGGCACCCGCATGGGCCCCAGCTATGCCTGCCTCTTTGTAGGATATGTGGAACAATCCATCTTCCGCAACTACACTGGCCCCACCCCCCACCTTTTCCTCCGCTATATCGATGACTGTATCGGCGCCGCCTCGTGCTCCCACGAGGAGGTTGAACAGTTCATCCACTTCACCAACACCTTCCACCCCGACCTCAAATTCACCTGGACAGTCTCAGATTCCTCCCTCCCCTTCCTCGACCTTTCTATTTCTATCTCAGGCGACCGAATCAACACGGACATCTACTACAAACCGACCGACTCCCACAGCTACCTGGACTACACCTCCTCCCACCCTGCCCCCTGTAAAAACGCCATCCCATTCTCCCAATTCCTTCGACTCCGCCGCATCTGCTCCCAGGAGGACCAGTTCCAAAAACGCACAACCCAGATGGCCTCCTTCTTCAAGGACCGCAATTTCCCCCCCGACGTGGTCGACGATGCCCTCCACCGCATCTCTTCCACTTCCCGCTCCTCCGCCCTTGAGCCCCGCCCCTCCAACCGCCACCAGGATAGAACCCCACTGGTCCTCACCTACCACCCCACCAATCTCCATGTACAGCGCATCATCCGCCGTCATTTCCGCCACCTCCAAACGGACCCCACCACCAAGGATATATTTCCCTCCCCTCCCCTATCAGCATTCCGTAAAGACCACTCCCTCCGTGACTCCCTCGTCAGATCCACACCCCCCACCAACCCAACCTCCACTCCCGGCACCTTCCCCTGCAACCGCAGGAGGTGCAAGACTTGCGCCCACACCTCCCCCCTCACCTCCCTCCAAGGCCCCAAAGGAAACTTCCATATCCGCCACAGATTCACCTGCACCTCCACACACATCATCTATTGCATCCTCTGCACCCGATGTGGCCTCCTCTATATTGGGGAGACAGGCCGGCTACTTGCGGAGCATTTCAGAGAACATCTCTGGGACACCCGGACCAACCAACCCAACCACCCTGTGGCTCAACATTTCAATTCCCCCTCCCACTCCACCAAGGATGTGCAGGTCTTTGGACTCCTCCATCGCCAGACCACAACAAAACGACGGTTGGAGGAAGAGCGCCTCATCTTCCGCCTAGGAACCCTCCAACCACAAGGGATGAACTCGGATTTCACCAGTTTCCTCATTTCCACTCCCCCCACCTTGTCTCAGTCAAATCCATCGAATTCAGCACCGCCTTCCTAACCTGCAATCTTCTTCCCGACCTCTCCGCCCCCACCCCAGTCTGACCTATCACCCTCACCTTGACCTCTTTCCACCTATCACATTTCCGACGCCCCTCCCCCAAGTCCCTCCTCCCTACCTTTTATCTTAGCCTGCTGGACAAACTTTCCTAATTCCTGAAGAAGGGCTTATGCCCGAAACGTCGATTCTCCTGTTCCCTGGATGCTGCCTGACCTGCTGCGCTTTTCCAGCAACACATTTTCAGCGTCTATGACACTATAACCTAGACACTGTATTGTGAGTTTGATTTTTGTTTACTCAATTCACATTTCTAATCTATTTGTATATATGCCACATTTTATTAGCTTTCCTCATGTAAAGTAACCAATAAACTCACCCTTTCTTTAACTCAAGACAGCCTAGTTAACTTGGCGCTTTTAAAAAACATATATGTTGGCTTGGAAAAATGTTATCCCTAAGGGTACGGATTAACCTTGTTGCGACCAGCCGAAAGAGGGCTGGTTAAAGGAGAAGCGATAGTCTATCCCTTCTCACTTGGAAACATAGTTATTTGGGGGCATCCTATCCAGAATTGTAACAAATTGAAGTCCCACACCCAGAGACAGGTCACAATAATTCACACTCTCTCTTTCTCAAGCATTCTCTCTCTGACTCCGTCATACTCTGTCTCATTCTCACTCCGTTTGTCACTGTTCTGTCATACTTACAATATGTCTTTCTCAGGCTCCACTTACACTTCTGTTTTGCCAACAGCATGTTGGAGCATGAGGAGTATAGAATGATCGTCACCCCCAATGGGATTGTACCAACATCCTTTGAAGATCTCTAACTGTAATAGTTGGGCCATGAGTTCAAACCACATCCTGTCAGTTATGTATTGCATTGGAACACTAATGGTGTAATATGATTTTGTCATTCCAGTCTCTCAGTCTGACATAATTTCTTTGATTTATACCCAGGATGCTCCAGGATGGAAGCCACACAATCGAGAAAACAAAAAGCTGAGTAATCTTGAATGCAATCAGAAAAGAATGACTTTAAATAAATAGTGTTGCTCTTAAAAAGATTCTGTGAGCTCCGAGGATGGGAATTATAAGAAAATTTATGAACTAATAAAGTTCACAACAGTAAGCTCTGTCATTATTATACATGACACATAACCACAAACCAATATCATCAGGGTTACATTGTTTAGTTTTCATCAGTGTTACTGAGGGTTTGTAAATTTGAAATACAACTCCTTTTGGAAAAATTATTTTTAATTTATATTCAATGCAATGTTGCAGTCATTACATTTTGCTAAGTATACTAACTTCAAATTGTAACTTGCAGTTTTCTTCAAACAATCTTATTATGAAAATGAATAGGAATGTGGGAACATGAATAGAGATTGTTTCTGAAACATATGGATCAAAGCAACGGATTATCCAAAATTATTGTCATTTTTATAACAGTATAACGTTTATTGTATTACTTAGCTTCTCCCAAGGTCTGATGTGAAAGCTCCTTGTAAAAGATAATCTAGTAAATACAATGTTACTGGGCTGTAGTATCTGTTAAATTACCTTTACAGCTAAAAACAACTTTTCAGTTGCAATTGTCTAATTCTTCCTGTTTAATAATGAGCCTATTCAGAATATTATCTCATCTTTTACTATTCATTCTCAACGTCTGCCCTTGGTACTCTCTTCCATTTGATTTCTTGTTCTCAATTATTCCTTTTATCTTAAATGTATGATCTGCCTTGTTCTTTTTAATGTGTATTAACAGTGGCAAATTCTCCTTATGGTTATACAATGTTGCAGCATAGTCAGTGATATCATCCAACAATTCACAAAGCACCTTAACATGGTAAATGTTGCAGGTTTACTGGAGAACTAAAAGGTAAAGCTTTGACACTGAGATACTTTGGCAACATTCAGCAATATTGGTCAAATGTTTTAACGTAGAAACATAGAAAAAGCAGAAAAGGAGACTATCCAGCCCTTTGAGGTTACTTGACCATTCATTATGATCATGGCTGATCATCCAACTCAATAGTCTGTAGCTGCTTTCCCCTATTTCCTTCAATCCTTTCATCCCAGGTGCTCTATCCAACTCCTTTGTGTGGAAGGTCTGGTGTTGGACTGGAGTGGATAAAGTCAGAAGTCACATGACACCAGATTACAGGCCTTTGGAAATCCAAATAGATCACGTTCGCTGGCTCTCTTTTATCTAATTTATTACCTCCTCAAAGAATTCTAACAACCACCCCTTGATGAAGCCTTGCTGTCTCAGCCCTGTTTTGCCATGCATTTCCAAGTACACTACATCTCATCAGTAATAACAGACTCTAAACTCATATCAGTGACGAGGACAGGTGAACCAACTTATAGTTTGTGTCTTCCGCCTCCCTCCCATCCTAAACAGAGGTGTTACATTTGCCTTCATCCATGTTGTTGCTAACGTCTGGACATTAGGAAGAAAGCCTTAAGGCTTTTCTTGTTAACATTATTTATCGGACAACTTTTTTCCACTGAGTCCCAGTTGATCCCAGCTCTTGATTTCTCTGCCTGTCCCTTTTCTTTTCCCCCTCTTTACCTTTTGTTCTTGTCTTTGATTCCCCTTCCTCTGCTTCCATGGGTTTCCTATCTCCTTACCAATTTAGATTAAAGCCTCCTCAACAACTCTCGCAAATACTCCCCCAGGGCATCAGGCCCCGTCCTGCCCAGGTACAACCTGCCCAGTTTTCACTACCTTCCCCAGATCCAGTCCCGATGCCCCAGGAATCTGAAACCCTCTCCATCATAACATGACTTCAGTCACGTGCTCATCTGGTATATTTTGCTATTTCTACTCTGGCTTGCACATGGCACATGTAGTAATCCTGAGATTGCTACTTTTGAGGTCCTACTTTTCAACCTACTTCCTAACTCCTTATATCCTGCTTTTCAGATTTCATCCCTGTTTTACCTATGTGGTCAGTACCAATGTGTACCACAACCACTGGCTGTTCACCTTTCCACTGCAGAATGCCCTTGAGTGACCTTAGCACCAAAGACGCAACATCTCAGCCTGGAGTCTCACCTGTCTTTTTCCCTTACAATTGAATCTCCTGTAGCTATTGTATTCCTATACTTTCTGCTTGTCCCCTGTGCAGCGAAGCCAATCATACATTCGATTGTTGCTACTTCCCTCTGAGAGGCCATTACCCTACCCCCACATAGAATCCAAAGCGGAATATCTGTTGTTCACGGGAATGGCTATAGGAACTCCTATGCTGACTGCCTCGTCCTCATACTCTACCTTGCAAAGATCTTTTCCTTAGGGTGGCGAGTTCAAAACTAAAGGGTATAATTTTTAAGTGAAGGGAGAAAGGTTTACAAGGGAACTGAGGGGCAACTTTTTCACCCAGAGAGTAGTTTGTGTGTGGAATGAACTTCCAAAGGAAGTGGTACTTGCAGTACAGGTACAACATAGTCAAGACATTTGGATAGTTGCATGATTAGGAAAGGTTTAGGAAGATATGGGCAAAATACAGACAAATGGGACTAGTTTCATTTGGGAACCTTCGTCAGCGTGGATGAGTTGGACCAAAGGGTCAGTTTCTGTGACGTATGACTCTATGGCTCTATCTTTGAATTGTATTGATCACTCTTTAACCTTTTATGCTTCAGGTAATACAAATCTAATCTAATCCAAATGCCCTCATGATTTAACTGTATTAGCTCCAGGATCATTCTGATAAATCTGATCCATATCCCTCCCAGCTCCAGAGTTAATGACTTTGCAGGATGAACTGGACTTGCTGTGAATTCATCGTTGCTGTTATTTGGCCATAGATGTATGGCCCATTCAGTTTTGTTCTTATTGTTTTGACAGCAGCTCAATACAACTGAGTGTCTAACTCAATCATATTGGAGGGCAATGAAGAGCAGACTATGTTGGGCCAGTTCACATTAGGCCGGTTCACATTGGAGGGTAATTAAGAGTGGACCATGTTGGGCCAGTTCAGGCCAGACCAGCACATGTCCTCATGCTGGAATCTGAGCTGACATTTACTGAATTAAACACCCAGCATGTGGATTACCGATCCAATAAAATAACCATGACATGACAGTATTATAAATTATTTAAAAATGATTTATTTTAGAACCCCTCTAAGGAAACGTTATTCTGTTTTTACGTGATAGTCTGGACAAACAGAGAAAGGTAAATGATTACAATTGCAATGCCTTATTTTGTTTGCGTTGAGTATTTGAAAAGACCAATTGTTCACATGAACATTTATTTTCTAGCCACGATCTGTACATTTTGGCTTACCTAACAATTAGACTTTGTGACCTTAAAGCTAGACAACTCTAATTTATTGGGAAACAAAGCATGTGCATTACACAATGAAGCTTCCCTTTTAAAACAGCGCACGGCGGCTCATAGAGATCCACTCTTTTATAAAGCTTATCATAAGTCTGTTGTGCCATTGTCACACTGTCACAACTGTAAACATCACATCTGTCACGCAGACAAAACTGGGTCACACTAGCTTGAGTCGAGCATCATACTTAGAGCATTAAAAATGACAATATGGCCTCTACCAATGAACAAACAAGGCAAATATAACAAACTAGGAGATAGTGAGGACTGCAGATGCTGGAGAGCCAGAGTTGATAAAGCGCAGCGCTGGAAAAGGCACAGCAGTTCAGGCAGCATCTGGGGAGCAAGAGTCAACATTTCAGGCATAACCCTTCATGAGGACTTCTTGCTCCTCAGATGCTGCCTCACCTGCTGTGCCTTTTCCAGCGCCACACTATATAAAATATAAGAACTCGCCAATAAAAGCAAAATATTGCGGACACTGGAAATCTGAAATAAATAGTGTGAGATAATATATACACTATATAATAGGGTGATATATTTGGATAAAAATGCCAGTGGTCTGATTAGTAAATTTGCAGATGACATGGAAATTGGTGGTGTTGTGGATAGTGTGGAAGGATATCAAAGGATGCATCAGGTTATGGAACAGCTGGAAAGTTGGAGAGAAATGGCAGATGGAGTTTAATTCGACAAGTGTGAGATGATCCATTTTAGGAGGTCAAATACAAGAGGAAATTATACAGTAAATAGCAGGATCCTTAGGAGCGCTGATATACAGGGGTCCAAGCCCATAGCTCCCTGAAAGTGGCAACACCAGTGGTAGGGAAGGCACATAGCATGCTTTCCTTCATTGTTTGGGGGCATTTAGTATAAAAGTTGTTGCAATTGTATAAGACTTTGATCAAGCCACATTTGGTTTATAGAATCATAGAGTCATAGAAATGTACAGCATGGAAACAGACCCTTCAGTCCAACCCATCCATGCTGACCAGATATTCCAATCCAATCTAGTCCCACCTGCCAGCACCCGGCCCATATCCCTCCAAACCCTTCCTATTCATATACCCATCCAAATGCCTCTTAAATGTTGCAATTGTACCAGCCTTCACCCTATCCTCTAGCAGCTCATTCCATACACGTACCATCCTCTGCGTGAAAAAGTTGCCCCTTAGGTCTCTTTTATATCTTTCCCCTCTCACCCTAAACCTATGCCCTCTAGTTCTGGACTCCGCCACCCCAGGGAAAAGACTTTGCCTATTTATCCTATCCATGCCCCTCATAATTTTGTAAACCTCTCAGCCTCCGACGCTCCAGGGAAAACAGCCCCAGCCTGTTCAGCCTCTCCCTATAGCTCAGATCCTCCAACCCTGGCAACATGCTTGTAAATCTTTTCTGAACCCTTTCAAGTTTCACAACATCTTTCCGATAGGAAGGAGACCAGAATTGCATGCAATATTCCAACAGTGGCCTAACCAATGTCCTGTACAGCCACAACATGACCTCCCAACTCCTGTACTCAATACTCTGACCAATAAAGGAAAGCATACCAAACGCCGCCTTCACTATCCTATCTACCTGCAACTCCACTTTCAAGGAACTATGAACCTGCACTCCAAGGTCTCTTTGTTCAGCAACACTCCCTAGGACCTTACCATTAAGTGTATAAATCCTGCTAAGATTTGCTTTCCCAAAATGCAGCACCTCGCATTTATCTGAATTAAACTCCATCTGCCACTTCTCAGCCCATTGGCCCATCTGGTCCAGATCCTGTTGTAATCTGAGGTAACCCTCTTCGCTGTCCACTAACCTCCAATTTTGGTGTCACTTGCAAACTTACTAACTGTACCTCTTATGCTCGCATCCAAATCATTTATGTAAATGACAAAAAGTAGATATTGTGCATCCTTCTGCCACCAAAATGTAAGAAGGATGTGGAGGTTTTGGAAAAGATGCACAAGATGTTTACCAGGGATTTTGCCTGGATTAGCTAGAAGGAGAGATTGAACAAACTTTGATTGTTTTTGCTAGAGTATCAGAGGCTGAGGGGCAATCTGATAGAATTATATAAAATTATGAGGATTGGATCGGGTAGATCATCAGAGTTTCTTTCCCAGGGTGGAAATGTCAAATATTAGGGGGCATAGGTTTAAGGTGGGAGGGGAAAGGTTTAAAGGAGATGTGCAAGGAAAAGTCTTTACACAGAGGATAATAGGTACCTAGAACCTCCTGCCAGGGGAGGTTGGAGAAGCAGATACAATAGCAACGTTTAAAAGGCATTTAGACAGATACATGAACAGGCAGAGGACAAAGGGATACGGGCCATTTGCAAGCAGATGGAATTAGTTTAGAATAGCATCATGGTCGGGACAGATATGGTGGGCCGAAGGGCCTGTTCCTGTGCTGTACTGTTCTATGTTCTAAACACAGAGAACGCCAGAGAAACTCAGCCGGCCTGGTAGCATCTATGGAGAGAGAGAATTAATATTTCATGTACAGCAAGACCCTTCTTCAGAACTATTCTGAAGAAGAGACAAATACAAAAACCCAAAATGTTTTTTTGGAAAGTGATATTGTTACAATCTGTTAGTATCTCAAGGGCACATCCTAAAATAAAGCTTGCATCACAACAAACACACAGAAAACAAAATCCTTAAACTGAACTTATGGTGGGGTGTTAGAATTCACACAGGAAGTCCAAGTTGCCATGGCAACGTTCACACTGTGGTGTGGAGCTATGGACAGTGACAGTCCACTGTTGTTCCCATCACTCGACTGACCAGGAACCTCTTCCTCCTGCCGTTTACTGCCTGCCATTGGGTGTACTGTATTGGGAGGTTTCACAAGTTGATAATCCTGCCATTGATCGCTTTGCAACAGTTTTGTTTCCTCTGCAGGCCTTCCCTCTTCTATGATTCCTGGGATTGAATTCATGCGACGTCATACCATTCTCCTGAAGGACATTCCTCAACTAAGCAGTAGGTTTCCATTTCCTCAGCCTGACAGTTACACTGTGAGCTATAATTACCAGAAGGTTGTTTAAACAAAAATTGAAACAGAAAATACCATCAACATTCAGCAGGACAGGCAGAAGCATTGAAGACGTATTCGTAGAATAATAGTTACAGTACAGATGAAGGCCATTCGGTCTGTATTCTCTGTGCTGGCTCTCTGTAAGAGCTAGTCATACTTCCACATACTTTGCTCTGAGCCCTGCATTTCCTATCTGTTCAGATAATTATCCTATTCTCATTTAAAAGACAAGATTGAATCTGCTTCCACCACCTTCTCAGGCATTTAGCAGAATCTTCCATCTCTTTCGAGTTGAATTGTTTGGAGGGACTTCCACTATGAGGCCAAGCTCATTCACTCTTTGTATTTTGCTTTTTGTGTCTTACCTGTTGTATCTCACCAAACTCGCTGCATTAACTACCCATCCCTGACATCCCTCACATTTGATTCCTGCCCAATCTTACCACGATTCATTCATAAGCAACTCATCACTCAGCAGATATCCCAGAATTCACCACTGCATTCTCACCATTCTTAAAACACACTGTGCATCCAGAACTGTTTCTCAGATTTGCCTCAAAATATCGGTGGCCTATTATGGGGGCAAGGACCTGGAGGACGGGGTGGTACATGGGTTGAACCTGCTCTTCCCCCAGTAGAGACCATATACCAGACTGTGCCAACCTCA
Source organism: Chiloscyllium plagiosum (assembly GCF_037043375.1). Classification (NCBI taxonomy): domain Eukaryota; kingdom Metazoa; phylum Chordata; class Chondrichthyes; order Orectolobiformes; family Hemiscylliidae; genus Chiloscyllium; species Chiloscyllium plagiosum. The sequence goes on from NW_028270168.1 coordinate 16,360,009, forward strand.
GGTTGCACCAACTCCCCACACCGTATCCCAGGCCAATGCAGTCTCAAACATCTGGAGGAATGCCCATCACTGTAGAAAGAAGGCCAACAACTTTCTTCACTCTGCCAGCGTAAGTGCCACCATCTTGTCTCTGATACCTCCGCTCAGTCTGTCTCTGTTATTGAGCCCACCTCTCACCAAGGCTCTCTACCACTCTCATTGGTGCCTGTAATGTCATCCCTCACTGGCTGTTACCCGCCTCAACCCCAACCCAACCAACCCATTATGGCTGTATGCCCTGGGCCTGCTCCCTCGCTCGGGACACGACCACGACCCCACTATCATGGAGAGTAACCACTGTGCCACCCACTTTCATCTCCCCTAATATCTGTCTTTCTTGCAAATCCGGAGGAATATTGATTCCAATAGGGCACATTAACCTCCTAATCCCTTCTGGAGAGAGCATTCTGGTTTTGCCTGCCCAGAGTAGCTGATTGACTGTCTGTCCAAGACCCTGGGATGGTATCAGAGGCTGCCCTTGACCTACTGTGCTAAACCCCACCCCCGATAGAAGGCTGTCCCGTTTGTCTTGACTGAAGGCTGTTGACAACCATGGTAGCTTCCTTCCTTTGTGTCTGCACTAAATGGCAAAGCAGAAATAATATAAATCATAGAATCCCTATAGTGTGGAAGCAAGCCATTCGGACCATCGTGTCCACAACGACCCTCTGAAAAGCATCCCATCCAGATCCACCCCATTTCTGGATCCCTGCATTTCCCATAACTAATCGAGTAACCAACACATCCCTGGACACTATGGACAATTTCCAATCTTTGGAAGCTGCACATCTTTGGACTGTGGGAGGAAACCGGAGCACCCAGAGGAAACCCACGCAGACATGGGGAGAATGTTCAGACTCCACACACACTGTCGCCCAAGGGTGGAATCGAAAGTGGGTCCCTGGTGCTGTGAGACAGCAGTGCTAACCTATGTCACTAAGCATCATATTTCTCACTGAGGGGACAAAGCACAAAAGGCAAGGTGAGGTCATGAGGGACCTGAGCAGTTTAGATAGAGAGAAACTGTTCCCATTTGTGGAGATTGAGAAACAGATGACACTAATGCAAGGCAGCAATGTTGTAAGCTCCTCTGGTGTATCTTAGAAATAAGAAAGGCTTTTATACTTTCGGAAAATACAAATTTCTCTCTGAATTGGGAACAGGATCTAAATGTAAATACAGCTGCATTGCTATGGGCCAAATGCAGGAAAATGAGATTGTAATACTTGGGTGACTGTTTGTGGCTGGCACAGATGCAAAGTCTATTCTGTACACTGTGCTCTGTGATTCTAAATGCAGCTGATAAATTAGAAATAAATACAAATAAGAATTTATAGCTATCTTCTCCAGTGAATGATATAAAATGCTAACCCATTGTATCTAAACGTAACAGAATCTACCAAACTATTAATCATAGTCAAGTTATTTCCATAAAGAAATTAAATCAATTGCGCCAAAATCCAGAAATTGCCTCCCTGAGAGCATTGTGGTCAGCAGGTGAACTGCAGTGGTTCAAGAAGGCAGCTCACCACCACCTTCTCAAGGGCAACTAGGGACGGGCAATAAATACTGGCACATACAGCAATGCCCACATTCCGCAAGTGAATTAAAAGAAAACAGAAATGTGTTTGTGTCATAGACTGATTGTTAAGTATCTAATTTAAGAGCAGAATATTCAGGAATATCTTTGCAATTTGACCACACGGTCAATATTTCTTTAGTGGCTGAGATATTGCATGTTTCGACTTAGAAGTTAACAAAGAGTCAGTAAGTTATTCATCAAGTACTTAGCAGTGTGCCCAGCATGGTGTTTGTATCATGAACAGTCTCACTGCAGCAACTGGGGAATAGATGTGATCTCCATTTCACAATACATGTCCCTCTTATGTACAGGAACAAAGTACTTGGATGTTGGCAATCTGAAATAAGAACACAAAATGCTGAAAACATGCTGCAGGTCTGTGAAGAGATAAACAGTGTTAACAATTCAGGCTGCTATGTATGTGTAATTGTTGCATCAATGATTTTGAGCGAGCATTGAACCCATTGAGCAAGGGAGTGGAATTCCAACAAATCTAATACCTTCCTGGAAATCACACGACAGAGTCATAGAGTTGTACAGCACGGAAACAGACCCTTCAGTCCATCTCATCTGTACTGACCAAATATCCTAAACTGATCTAATCCCATTTGCCAACATTGGGGTCTTATCCCCCTAAACTCTTCCATTGGAAATGAACGAATATTGCTTCTGGCAGTAAGTATAAAAGACAAACATACTTCAAACTATTTTTCTTTGTTATTTTGTGTCTAAGGAAAGAATCAAACCACCATAAGTGACTTATATTCTGACAAATAAAAAAAACTGTCAGCAAATGTTTACTATCCGGATCTGGCTCAGTCGTCTTGCACAAACGGAAGATTCTAGATTACAATGGGATGATTGAAACTCAAAAGTCAGTGGATTTGATAACAGCAATCACTGAGGTATCAACACAGACAGCAGACAGATGGATTTTGGCTACTCAGTGTTGAGATTAAAGATCTGCTTTGCCAGTGCCCTTCCCAAATTCAAAGAGAATACTAATTCAGACAAATTGCACCAGTCACATTTCATTTGGTTCTGGAATAAGTTCATTCTTGCAATAAGTAAAATTAGAAACGTGAATTACTTTTGAACTGACTGATTGAACTTCGAGGTAGTTCCTTAATGCAAAATGAAGTACACCAATAAAGTGTTCCATCTGTCTGACCATTCAGTTATATTTTCGGATGATGCCAGAGCTGAGACAGCAAAGTAGGAGATGTACAGGGACTCACAGAAAATGTTTTTGTGAGAATAATTCACCATTCGACTATCTCAGAAGAATCAGTCACGTTCGCTCAGACTTTGCACCGCTCCTTTCAGGGCGGTAGTGTGGTGTGCCCGGAGTGGGAATTCCTGGCATTACTGAGGCAGCAGTGGAGTTGGAGTTGTGGTAACCCCGGACTGGGGCCTCCTGGTTTCGGGGCAAGTGTGGATTCAGCAGAGCCAGCGAGGTGGGCCCACTGGAGAAAAGATGGCACCTGAAAAAGGTGATGACTCCTCCATTGGTCGGTGCAGTGCAGGCAACAGCGAGGTAATGGGGGTGGAGGGGGGGTCTCTCTTTCAGTTACTGGAGGCTAGGTGCCAGTGTGGACTGCGTTGAAAAGACTGTTATTCTGAACTTTTTATTTCTCCAATTTATTCCTAAGATCTATAACACTGGACATTTTATATCTTTAGTTTTATAATTTCTTTTCCTAAGCATTTGTTCTTAAGAATCGCTATGTAGGTACCTTTGTACCTAAGATGGTGCCAGAATGTGGTGACTTGCAAACCTTTCCCTGTCACTCATTTGAGTACATGTGACAATAAAGCTAATTCTAATTCAATTCAAATGCTGAAACGGCTACAAAGAAACTTAGAGTACACTTTAATTTGAAATTGTTTCCATTGGATTCTGGAAAACTAATAAGACAGTTTCTGTCAATTTCACAACTACCACTATTACCCCAACCTCGCTGCACTAACAAAGTTCCAGCCGTTTAGTATCTGTTCAAAACAACGTTTCTGCAGTTACTAAGGAGCTGAGATGCACCATCACATGCCTCTTTGATCTCATTAGTCCCCATCAAAAGAATTGTTTTCCATGGTCTTTCTCTCAGGTATATTGGTCTCCCATCCTGTTATGTCGAAGGAACTTGATCAGTTATTACGGAAAACTGGTTGGCTGTTCAATATCAGATCTGGCATGACCACATAAAGTTAATGTGAGGTGCTGCATTTGGAAAGGCAAATCAGAGCAGGACTTGTACCCTTGATTGTAAGGTCCTGGGGAGTGCTGATGAACAGAGAGAGACCTTAGAGTGCAGGTTCATAGTTCCTTGAAAGTGGAGTCACAGGTAGATAGGATAGTGAAGAAGGCATTTGGTATGTTTTCCTTTATTGGTCAGAGCATTGAGTATTGGAGTTGAGAAGTCATGTTGCAGCTGTACAGGGCATTGGTCAGGCCACTTTTGGAATATTACATACAATTCTAGGGTCCCTTCTATCAGAAGGATGTTGTGAAACTTGAAAGGGTTCAGAAAAGATTTACAAAGATGTTGCCAGGGTTGGAGGATTTGAGCAATAGGGAGAGGTTGAACAGGCTGGGGCTGTTTTCCCTGGAATGTCAGTGGCTGAGGGGTGATCTTATAGAGGTTTATAAAATCATGAGGGACATGGATAGGATAAATAGACAAGGTCTTTTCCCTGGTTTGGGGCAGTCCAGAACTAGAGGGCATAGGTTTAGGGTGAGAGGGGATAGATATAAAAGGGGCGTGTATGGAATGAGCTGCCAGAGGAAGTGGAGGAGGCTGATACATTTACAACATTTAAGAAGCATCTGGATGGGTATATGAATAGAAATGGTTTAAAGGGATATGGGCCAAACGCTGACAAATAAAGCTAGATTAGATTAGAATGCCTGGTCGGCATGGATGAGTTGGACTGAAGGGTCTGTTTCCATGCTGTATATCTCTGTCACTCTACGACTCTACTGTCAGACCATGTGCAACACTGCTAAAACTGCTCATTATGCCAAGATCTCCACTGAACACAAGGACAGTCTCTTTGAATCCCTTAATCCTGTTTCACCGCCCTCACCTCCTTTCCCCATCTGTCCTCAAATATTCTTATGTCATCGCCCTGATCTCACCTCCTGGTCTAGTTTCCACCTTATCTTCTCTTTCACACACTTAACGTCCTCTTGTCTGTCCACGTCACTCTAGCTCCCTTGATCCTATTCCTACCAAACTGCTAATCACCAAACCTATTGTATTATCCATAAAGTGCTAGGAACTAATACACTTCCAGGGAGCATAAGGTATCAAACTGCCAGCCACAAAGAGGACTGCAAGAAACACTTTCAATGAAAGCTCTGCATTTTGAGTCGAAACCGATTATTTCAAAATTATGGGAAGGAACTGGAAAGTTAGAGTCACGCTCTTGGACTGAGTGAAGATGTTCGGCAAATCTGTCACACAACCTGCACTTTATCTTCTTAATGTGGAGGAATCCACACTGAACAATGAGTACAGAATTGAAAGAGGAAAAACACTACTCCACCTGGAAAGAATATTTGGGACATTGGACGGTGAGGAAAGAGCAGTTGCTTCATATCCTCACAGGAAAAATGGAAAGGGGATGTGGTGGTGATGGTGACGGAGAAGCCAACCAGGGTTTCACGTGGGGAATGGTCCCTTCGGAAGACTGGAATGGGAAGGGAAGGTGTGTTCAGTGATGGCATCATGCTGGATGTGGTGGAAATGGTGAAGGATGATATGGAAGTTGATGGGATGGAAGTGGAGATCTAGATGAACCCTGCTATTGATTTCCAAAGGAGAGGAAGAGATGAGAAAAGAACTTCAGGAAAAGGGTCAGTAAAGACACTTGGTCCAAAGTGTGCAGGTTATGTGGATTGGCCACAATAAGTTGCCCCATAATGTCCAGGAATGTGCAGGTCAGGTGGATTGACTGTGGTCAAAAATGTGGAGTTAGAGGGATAGGGTGGGGTGTGGCTCTTCGGAGAGTCAGTGCATACTCGGTGGGCCGAATGGCCTCTTTCTGCTCTGTAGGGATTTTATGCTTCAATGAAAACGCAGTGAAGGGCTTGTCAACCACAGTGGAGGAGGATCCTCAGTTAGGGTGATAGAATGTCCTTTTAGAACAGATGTGACATAGTGATAGAAACGTAGAGAATGGATTGCAGTCCTCCCACGAAGCAAGGTGTGAGGAAGTGTCATCGAGTAGCTGTGGGAATCAGTGGCCTTCTAACATTCATTGATAGCCTAAAACCGAGACAGGAAATTTGAAGAAGCAAACTTAAAATCCAGAAAAACAGCATGAAGATGAGAAAAGGGTGAAAATTAGAAGCAAACTTGACAATCTTTTCTTGTTTATGGAGTGAGCAGGAAACAGTCTTGATACACCCATACCAGAAAACAGGATTAAAGGTTTGGAGGAGCAGGGTTCCAACTTGGACTGGAACAAAGAAGTTCCATATAGCTCACAAAAAGACAAGCAAACCTGCTGCAGTCAACACCCATACAATGTTCTAAATGCCTTTCTATTTTTCTGAAAAGTTGCAAACACTGAATCAGTAACCATAGTAACATCTTTTCTTCAGAGGAAATGGAATGAGTTAAAAGAAAAGAACCGGTTTAGATGGGTGGAGGAGGATGGAAACTGATTGGAGCTATATTCAATAAAAAGGTGGAGAATCCCAAGGTTACCTGGAGTGTGTGTGTGTATATACATATCTGTTTGTGTGAGAGAGTGTGTTTATCTGTGTGTGAGAATGAGTGTGTATGTGTGCGTTTGTATCTGTGTGTGTGTATATCTGTAAGTGTGAGAATAAATGTGTGTGTCTGTGAGAGAATGAATGTCTATATGTCTGTGTGTCTGTGTGTCTGTGTGTGTGTCTGTATGTGTGAGACTGTGTGTGTATCTGTGTGAGAGAATGAGTGTGTATATGACTGTGTGTATATATATCTGTATGTGTGAGACTGAGTGTGTGTGCGTATCTGTGTGAGAATGAGTGTGTATATGTTTGTGTGTGTGTATGCGTGAGACTGAGTGTATGTGCGTATCTGTGTGAGAATTAGTGTGTATATGTCTGTCTGTGTATATGTGTGTGTGTCTGTATGTGTGAGACTGAGTGTGTGTGTGTATCTGTGTGTGAGAATCAGTGTGTATATGTCTGTGTATGTGTGTGTGTATATCTGTGTAGATGAGTGTGTTTATGTGTGTCTGTATAGGTGTGAGAGTGTGTCTATGTGTGTTTGTGTATGGGGAATGAGTGTTCCACCCAATGTTGAAATGTTAGCTTTGCTCTGCCAACAAAACGGGTGAACAAAGGAAAGTAATAGACAATAGACAATAGGTGCAGGAGTAGGCCATTCAGCCCTTCGAGCCTGCACCGCCATTCAATATGATCATGGCTGATCATTCCTAATCAGTATCCTCTTCCTGCCTTATCTCCATAACCCTTGATTCCACTATCTTTGAGAGCTCTATCCAACTCTTTCTTAAATGAATCCAGAGACTGGGCCTCCACTGCCCCCTGGGGCAGAGCATTCCACACAGCCACCACTCTCTGGGTGAAGAAGTTTCTCCTCATCTCTGTCCTAAATGGTCTACCCCGTATTTTTAAGCTGTGTCCTCTGGTTCGGCACTCACCCATCAGCGGAAACATGCTTCCTGCTGCCAGAGTGAAGCACTAAGTGATGGTCTTTCCCTCTGCCCAGTCCCAGTGAGAAACCCTAGTAAACCGAATCTACAAAATCATTACATAAAGCCATTGCAATCAAAATAAACAGAAACGTTGCTAGCAGTTCTTTTGACATGTTCCATCATGGGAGTTGCATGGTACTTAATCTCTCCGAGTTATGTCCAGTCCAAACACTGCATTGTTCAGGACTTACGGAGCATGAAGTGCTAATAACGTCTTCAGGAAATTAACTTGTCAAATGTTAACAAAACTCAATGCAACAAATATTACAAGTGAAAATTAGTGAATGGGGTGTGGCATTTCGCATGTCAGTCGATTAATGTACACATTGACATGCAATAAAACATTAACAATGGTGACATACAGAGAATGTCACCAGCTCTCACAAGCTCTACGTTCTAATCTTATAGCTGAAATTCGATATGCATAAAATTATTCGATTAGATTACTTACAGTGTGGAAACAGGCCCTTCGGCCCAACAAGTCCGCAGCGACCCTTCGAAGGGCAATCCACCCAGACTCATTCCCCTACATTTACCCCTTCACCTAACACTACGGGCAATTTAGCATGGCCAATTCACCTAACCTGTACATTTTTGGACTGTGGGAGGAAACCTGAGCACCCGGAGGAAACCCACACAGACACAGGGAGAACATGCAAACTCCACACAGACAGTTGCCTGAGGTGGGAATTGAAACCGGGTCTCTGGAGCTGTGAGGCAGCAGTGCTAACCACTGAGCCACCGTGCCGCCCATATTAGCTGAAAGTACGTGAAAGATACATTTTTGTTGCCACATTGGCTGTCAGTCACTGCACCTCACTATCCATTCTGCCCAGGTAGCCACTATCGCAAAGTGGGAGGGTCAGGATCCAAGTGGGGTAACAAGTTCATATTCCAAGTTCCTAAAATCCCAGGCAGCAGTGGCCGATGAGCACTTCTGACTAACTTATTACAGTCTGAGAGACAGCCCTGGCTTTCACAGGGCTCTCTGCCATCACTTTGCCCCTGTCCTCTCACCATTCTGACTTGGGGGGGGGGGGGGGGGGGTGGAATTGTGATAATTTTCAAATCTCACCAGTGGGATAAAGTTTGTGAAGCAATGAGGTAATGAGAAGAGTGTTGCATTGCTTGAGTTTAATAGATGCAGAGTCTGCGCTCCTTTCAGAAAAACAGAAGAAATGTGGAAACGTCACAGGTATTGACTGCAGTTTGAAGCAACGATGAGCCAAAAGCACAAACCACAGGTGTTCTTTGATGCAGTCAGTTTCCTGTGTTACTTGGAAATCTTTTCTAAGGGGAAAAAAATTTAAGCTGTCGGCAAAAGGAAGGAGTGAACAGAACAGAAACCATTCCCAGATTCTTTGGTGACAAATACAAGGGGATTCCTCTTCAATTGAATGATTGATGCATTTTTTTAACAGAGTAATGGAGGCAAATCAAGAAATAATCAATACGTTGTCATGAGGTGAGGAAGAAATTACAGCGTGCTCCTCATTGGGAGCTGAGTAACTTTCCTCAACCAGAATAGAATCATAAAATTACAGAATCGTACAGAAAATGGCCCTTTGACTTTGTACTGCCAAAACGATACTACCACCTACACTAGATTAGATTAGATTACAGTGTGGAAACAGGCCCTTCGGCCCAACAAGTCCACACTGACCCACCGAAGCGCAACCCACCCATACCCCTACATTTACCCCTTACCTAACACTACGGGCAATTTAGCATGGCCAATTCACCTGACCTGCACATCTTTTGGACTGTGGGAGGAAACCGGAGCACCCGGAGGAAACCCACGCAGACACGGGGAGAACGTGCAAACTCCACACAGTCAGTCGCCTGAGTCGGGAATTGAACCCGGGTCTCAGGCGCTGTGAGGCAGCAGTGCTAACCACTGTGCCACCATGCCGCCCACTAGTCCCACATTCCCACAGTAGGCCATAGCCTTGCATGTTATGACATTTCAAGTGCTCATCCAATACTTTTCCAAGGTTGAGAGGTTTCCCACCTCAACTACCTTCCCAGGCCATACATTCCAGACCCCCATCAGCCTCTGGGTGAAAGGGATTTACCTCAAATCTCATCTAAATCTCCTACCTTTCATTTTAAAACGATGCCTCCTATTGTTGACCCTACAACTGAGGGGAACAGCTGCTTTCTATTCACCAAGTTCATGCTCCTCATAATCTCATAGACCTCTATCAGGTTCCTCTTCAACTTTCTCTGCTCCAAAAGAAAACAACCTGAGCTTATCCATGATTTGGAGATGCTGGTGTTGGACTGGGGTGTACAAAGTTAAAAATCACACGACGCCAGGTTATAGTCCAACAGGTTTAATTGGAAGCACTAGCTTTCAGAGTGCTGCTCCTTCATCAGGTGGTTGTGGAGTATAAGATTGTAAGACACAGAATTTATAGCAAAAGTTTACAGTGTGATGGAACTGAAATTACACATTGAAAAATACCTGGATTGTTTAAATCTCTCATCCTTTAGAATGACCATGTTAGTTTCAGTTCTTTCATATGTGTATCATAAAACTTTTTTAAAAAGTTACATTCTCAAGTGAACTTTAACAATTGGTGTCTGTCAGCCCAGACACTGTATTGAAGGTGTGAGCTCCCCTGTGGATACTGTCTGTGCCACAACGTATAGACTGATTCTAATCTAACAAAATGAATGTATAGAATCTTACATGGATTCATGCAGTTTTTGAGCAAAGTAAAATGAGCTTATCCAGCTGCTCTTCATTCGTGAAATGTTCCATTCCAGGCAACATCCTGGTGAATCTCCTCTGCACCGTCTCCAATGCAATCACATCCTTCCTATAGCACGATAACCAGAACTGCTATACACAGTACTCCAGCTGTGGCTGAACCAAAATTCTGTACAGCTCCAGCATGACCTTTCTGCTCTTATAATCTACACCTTAACTGATAAAGACAGGTATCCCGTATGTCTTCTTAAATACCCTATTAAATTGTCCTGTCACATTCAGGGATTTGTGGACAAGCACCGCAAGATCCCTCTGTTCCTCTGAGCTTCCTCATGTGCTGCCATTCATTGAGGGCTCCCCTTCTGATCCTTCTTCCAAAGTGCATCATCTCACATTTATCAGAGTTCAAACTGTCACTGATTTGCCCATCTGATCAGCTGTTACCTCCTATATCCTAACACCTTCTCCCTTATTGTTGAACACCTGGCCAACTGACCCATCCACAAATTCACTTATGATCCCACCCACATTCTCAGCTACATCATTTATAATTATCGCAAACACTGAGAGATGTAGGACTGCTCCCTGTGGTATCCCACTGCACACTTGACTCCAGTCACACAAACAGACTTGTACTAGCACTCTCTGTCTCCTGTCACTAAGCCAATTGTGGATCTAACTTGCCAAATTACAATGGATCCCATGAGCTTTTACCTTTTTTATCAGTTTCCTATGTGGAATGTTGTCCATGGCCTTGCTGAAATCCATATGTCCTACCCTCATCCAAACACTTGATCACCTCCTTTAAAAAGTTCCACCAGATTTGTTAGACATACCCTCCATCTGACAAAGCCATGTTGCCTAGCACTGATCAAACATTGCCTCTCAAAATGGAGATTAATTTACTCCTTCATTATTTTCTCCAAGTTTCCCTACCGCTGATGTTAGTCTCACTGGTTCATAGTTCCCTTGGTCTATCGACCATCCTTCTTGTAAAATGGGCTGGTGTCTGGCAACTCCCCTATGGCCAGAGACAATTTAAAAATTGGGACCAGGGCCCCTGAAATTTCCTCCCTCGTCTCACAGCTACCTGGGATTACAATGCAGCCAAACCTGGAGATTTGTCAACTTTTAGATCTGCCAAGCCTTCCAATATCTCCTCACTTCTCATATCAATCTGCGCGAGAACTTCACAGTCCATCTTCTCAAATTCTGTACTCACATCTTGTGAAGACAGCTGTGAAGAACTCATTTAATGCTCTACGAATGTCCTCTGGCTTCATGCAGAGATTGCCTCATTGGTCCCCAGTGGGCATCACTGTTTCCCTGGTTATTCTCTTCCTCCTGATATAGAATATCCTGGGATTCTCCTCAGTCTTGCCCACCACCATTTCTTTCACGCCCTTTTTTTGCTCTCCTGATTGTTTTGTGATCAAGAGCATATTGGCAGTATAATAAATCAAGGAGCCCTTCATCAGTCCCTTATTCCCGAAACATCGATTTTCCTGCTCCTCGGATGCTGCCTGACCTGCTGTGCTTTTCCAGCACCACTCTAATCTTGACTCTGATCTCCAGCACCTGCAGTCCTCACGTTCGCCCTGTATAATAAATCAGGTAGCTTTCCTGAATGTCGGGTATGTGGAAAGGTCCGTCTTCCGCAGTTAAACCTGCACCACCCCGCACCTGTTTCCTCCATTGCATCGATGACTGTATCGGCGCTACCTCGTGCTCCCACAAGGAGGTTGAACAGTTTATCAACTTCACTGACACCTTTCACCCCAACCTCAAATTCACGTGGACATTCTCAGATGCATCCCTCCTCTTCCTGGACTTCTCTATCTCCATCTCCGGCGACTGACTAACCACAGATATTTACTACAAATACACTGACTCCCACAGCTACCTGGACTACACCTCCTCCCACCCTACCTCCTGTAAAAACGCCATCCCTTATTCCCAATTCCTCCGCCTCTGACACATCTGTTCCCAGGATGACCAATTCCACCTCAGAAAATCCCAGATGGCCTCTTTCTTCCAAGATCGCAATTTCCCTTCCCACATGGTCAATGATGCCCTCCAGCACATCTCCTCCACTTCACACACCTCCTCCCTTGAACCCCACCCCTCCCAATGCAACAGGGACAGAAATGCCCTGGTCCTCACCTTCCACCCCACCAACCTCCGCATACATCGCATCATCCTCCGCCACTTCCGCCACCTACAAACAGACCCCACCACCAGAGATATATTTCCCTCTCCATCCGTACAGCATTCTGGAGAGACCATTCCCGGCGCAATTCCCTTGTCAGATCCATGCCACCCCCCACCAGCCCTCACCCCACTTCCGGCACCTTCCCCTGCCACCGCAGGAAGTAGAAAACCTGTGCCCACATCACTCCCCTCACCTCCGTCCAAGGCCCCAAAAAATCCTTATACATCCAACAGAAATGTACCCGTCCCTCCACCAGTGTCATTTCTCTGTATCCGTTGCACCCGATGTAATCTCCTCAACATCGAGGAGACAGGACGCCTACTTCCGGATCGTTTCAGAGAACATCTCTGGGACACCCACATCAACCAACCCCACCGCCCTGTGGCTGAACACATCAACTCACTCTCCCACTCTGTCAAAGACATGCAGGTCCTGAGGCCTCCTCCATCACCAAACCCTTACCACCCAATGCTGAGGGAAGAATGCCTCTTATTCCACCTTGGCACCCCGCAACCACACAGGATCAATGTGGATTTCACCAGTTTTTCTCATTTCCCACCCCCCACATTATCCCAGTCCCAAGCCTCCAATGCGGCACCACCCGCCTGACCTGTCCATCACCTTTCCCATCTAGCCACTCCACCCTCCTCTCCGACCTATCACCTTCTTCCTCACCTTCATCTATCTATCATATTCTCAGCTCCCTTCTCCCCCAACCCCACTCCCCTCCCATTTATCTCTCAGTCCAACCCAGCCCACAAGTCTCACTCCTGATGAAGGACTTTTATGCCCGAAACGCCAATTCTCCTGCTCCTCGGATGCTGCCTGATATACTGTGCTTTTCCAGCACAACACTCTTGACTCTGAATGTCCCAATGCATGGTTCTACAGTGCAGGATCATCAGTTCCCCTCTTTTTCTATAAGAATCTCAGAGGTTCCAAGATCTTTCCCAAAGTTGATTTCCTCCATTTATGTTATGACGTAAAATGTGAGTTTTTAGGAAGTAATGCGGAAAGCGAATGACCCTTATGTCAACTGGAAAGGAGCCAGAGAAGGAACCATGATATGCAAGGCACACATCTTTCAACTAGTGAGGTCAGGCGTTTATCCCAGTAACAAGGAGAAAGAAAGATGAAATGAACACGTTGAGATGATTGATAAACATCAAAGATTGTTCAAAACCAGGCCACCAAACATGACTCTATGATTCGGATTTGAGAATGAATAGAGCCATAGACAGAATAACTATAGTGCAATCCATTACAAGAGACAGATTGATAAATGAAAGAGAAATATCAGATCTGTTCTCCTCTCCCTTCTCATCCTCCCAACTGAATGTTTACAAAGTATAGGTACAATTAACCACTTTGCTCAAAGGGTAAAGACCAGAAACTAAGTGACTGATTTGATCAGTACACCCGAACGGCAGGTAGCATTGTCACTTTATTGAGGAGCAAGGGTGAAATCAAATTACCTTAGGAATGAATGGAACAACAACAAAAATAAAATCTAACCACCAAGTGTGCCAAAGTCTACAGCTGATGACAGATCCTCTAAATTCAGTAATTAGGCAAGGTGAAGGGTAACATTGCAATTCCACAGAGGATATTAACAAGCACAGAAGGTTGTGAAAAATAACAAATAGACATTATGATTTGGAATGCACTGAACCTGCTGAACAGTTTAGTGGAAAGCTTAGGACCACCAGAGAGCACAGGTAGATAGTGAGATGCGTTCCTTTGAAATATTATGTATAATCCTTACAAGAGGACCATTTGACAAAATTGAATGCTATCATGATATTGCTCCATAAATTTCTCTTGCATGCTGTTAGGAGTTGCCTCCCCAATTTATTTACATGCTTATACATGTTCACCTCACAAGTCAAACTCATTTTGATTGTTCGTGCACACTATCTGCTGTTTAATTATAGAGAAGCTGAATTCCATTTGACCACAATCTGAGCAGCTGTTGTTAAACCTCCATTAGAGCACAAACTGTAAGGTGAGCCAGAAAACTTCACTGCAACTGCATAGGTAATTTTTGTATCCAATCTTTGCTTTTCAGTGCTGCAAGTTTACTCTGTCTGCTGGTGTGGTTAGTGGACAGTGTATCAAATGGCAATACCAAGATGTAAGTAAAGCTAACTCGAATCAGGTTGAGACAAAACACCATGCACAGGGCGAGGCAAATGTTTTCAAGGAAAACGTTTGCTCTTGGATTACGGAGTTAAATATATCACCTATATTTTAATAAAGGCATCGATTTGAAACCATTGTCTTTCCTTAAATGTAAAGAATGACATGGTGGTAATGTCACAGAAGAGACGCACAAGGGTCATGAATATTACCCAATGTTCCCATAATTGATCAGGAGCCAATTACCCTTGCCAGAACGTGCGTACACGTAGATAACAAATAGAGATAGAATTTGGTGCCTGTTCAAATAACTCATAGATATATGTATATATAAGATCCTGAGGGATTGTATCAGAGTGGTATATGGAAAAGAGGTATCCTAGAGATTTTGGAACTGGGGGTCACTGCTTAATAAAGAGTCACTACCTACGACAGAGATAAGGACATCATTTTCCTCACAGATGGTCATCTGTCTTTGAAACTCTCATCCTCAAAAGGCAGTAGAAGTAGAGGTTTTATGAATACCTTCAAATAGATAGTAGGTAGATTCTGGATAAGCAAAGGAATTAAAGGTTATTAGGTTAGATGAGAATGTGGAGTAATCAAATTAGTCATGATCCTATTAAATGGTACAGCAGGCTCAAGGGACCAAGGGTCAAGATTAGAGTGGTGCTAGAAAAGCACAGCAGGTCAGGCAGCATCCGAGGAGCAGGAAAATCACATTTTGGGCAGAAGCCCTTCATCAGGAATCATTCCTGATGAAGGGATCCTGCCCAAAATGTCGATTTTCCTGCTCCTCAGATGCTGCCTGACCTGCTATGCTTTTCCAGCACCACTCTAATCTTGACTCTCATCTCCAGCATCTGCAGTACTCACTTTCATCAAGGGACCAAGGGGCCTACTCCTGCTTCCAAGTCAACTTTATGTTCAGACCCTCACAATGAGGAACGGCCACATTGGTGAGAAACCAGAAGCTATTTGTATCAAAGGAACTGCACCCCAACGTTAACGATAGCTAAGCATACGACATCATTCAATATTAACTGTTCCTCATTGTGAACTATCCGTCAAAGTGAACTGTATCCAAACATGTAAACATACAAACAAGGAATAGGACTAGGCCCTTTCAGCCTGCTCTTCCATTTTATTCAGATCATGCCTGATCTCATTATCACTTCAAATCGGCCTTCCCGTCTAGACCACCAACCTTTCTCCAGTAAACAAGAACAGAAATTGCTGGAAAAACTCAGCAGGTCCAGCAGCATCCATGCAGAGAAAGCAGAGTTAATGCTTCAGTGACCTTTCTTCAGAACTGATGGTGGCTAGGCAAAGGTTGGTTTTCACACAGAGGGAAGATAAACTGACACTGGTCAGAATATTGAGTGTAGGAGTTGGGAGGTAATGTTGCAGCTGTACAGGACATTGGTTAGGTCACTGTTGGAATATTGCGTGCAATTCTGGTCTCCTTCCTATTGGAAAGATGTTGTGAAACTTGAATGTGTTCAGAAAAGATTTACAAGGATGTTGCCAGGGTTGGAGGATTTGAGCTATAGGGAGAGGCTGAACAGGCTGGGGCTGTTTTCCATGGAACGTCGAAGGCTCAGGGGTGACCTAATAGAGGTTTACAAAATTATGACGGGCATGGATAGGATAAATAGGCAAAGCCTTTTCCCTGGGGTCGGGGAGGCCAGAACTAGAGGGCATAGGTTTAGGGTGAGAGGGGAAAGATATAAAAGAGACCTAAAGGGGCAACTTTTTCATGCAGAGGGTGAAACATGTATGGAATGAGCTGCCAGAGGAAGTGGTGGGGGCTGGTACAATTGCAACATTTCAGAGGCATTTGGATGGGTATATGAATAGGAAGAGTTTGGAGGGATATGGGCCGGGTGCTGGCAGGTGGGACTAGATTGGGTTGGAATATCTAGTCGGCATGGACGGGTTGGACCGAAGGGTCTGTTTCCATGCTGCATATCTCTATGACTCTATGACTCTAAGATGGGTTGGGAGGGTTGGGGGGTGGGGTGGGGGTGGGGTTGGGTGGAGGAGTAAACGAGAGGTGGAGATAGAGCCCAATCAGGGAGAAAAAAGTTGGACAGGCAAAGGTATGGGTAAAGACCGGTCTGGGATAATAACCCATTGCCAATGGGGTCTATTATATTTGAGAAAAGGTTGTGCGTGGTAGCAGCTCACGTAATGACAAGGTCTGGTGTGTGGGGTCACTAGATCAAAGATGTTAACTCTGATTTCTCTTCACAGATGTTGCCCAGACCTGCTGAGCCTTTCCGGCAATTTCTGTTTTTATTCCTGGTGTGTGAGGGTTGGAGTAAGGAAATGGGAAAAGGTACCTCAAACCCTGAAATTCTTGAATTCAATGTTGAGTCCAGGAGGCTATAGAGTTCCCAAGTGGAAAATGAGGTGCTGTTCTTCCAACTTGCATTGAGCTTCGCTGGAGCACTGCAGCAAGCCTGAGACAGAGATGTTGGCCAAGGAACGCAGTGGCATGTTGGGAACTGTGCTCCTTGCCCATCATCTCTGTCTTAGGTTTCCTGCAGTGTTCCAATGGAGCACTAAAATGCTTTCCCTCATCTCTGTTTTAAAAGGGCAAACACTGATTATTATAAAATGTAACGATAAATGTTTGACTCCTATTTAAATTCAATCCATATCCAACTTAGATATGGGGAAGATTCAATAGGTTTGACACAATCACAAGGAAGAAAAACTGGCAAATAAATTATCTGAAATAAAGCACTGGGATGAAGAGGGCAGCCTGATATTGTTTGTACTGCTTTAATCTAGCTTCAACAGGCACACTGACATGATCGTGTTATGTGGAGTTCATTACTTAGCCCAAGGATTATCAGCAAACATTGTCGTGATTTTTTTTAAAAATTACATGTGTGCATGTACATGGTGACTCGGTAATCTGCTGAGTGTACAAGTAGTTTGAGGTCAAATTTAGAAAGATGTCAAGTTCACCATGACCTACAATTGTCAGCAAAAGCACACTATTTGTGATTGGTTGCTTTAAGACAGCAAGCCTCTGAATGCAGGAGACTGACAGCAAATATTTATCCTTCGACCACACTTACCAAGAGATGAACCAGTCAGCAGAGATTCAAAGTCAGGACTCTCACTGAAACTGCTACCAAACCAACAGATGCAAGTTAGAAAACCAGTTTATATCCAGGAAAAGGCAAGTCAGCATGTTGAGAAGCAGAATGTCGAGGATTCTGAAAATCTGATCAAAAGCACAAAGTGCTAGAAATACTCAGCAGGTCAGGCAGTATCTGTCACATTTTGCAAAGTTAGCATTTTGGTTCAGTGACCTTTCACCAAAAACTCAGCATAGAGTCATAGAGTCATACTGCATGGAAACAGACCCTTCACTCCAATTCATCCATGCTGACCAGACATCCCAATCTGAGCTAGTCCCAATTGCCAGCAATTGACCCATATCCCTCTAAAACCTTCCTATTCATATACCCATCCAGATGCCTTTTAAATGCTGTAATTGTACCAGCCTCTTCCTCTGGCAGCTCATTCCATGCATGCACCACCATCTGTGTGAAAAAGTTGCCCCTCAGGTCCTTTGTAAATCTTTCCCCTCTCACCTTAAACCTACACTACTATCCTGGGGAAAAAGACTTTGACTATTCACCCTATCCAAGCTCCTCATGATTTTATAAACCTTGATAAGGTCACCCCTCAGCCTCTGACACTCCAAGGAAAAATAGTCCCAGCCTATTCAACCTCTCCCTGTAACTCCAACTCTCCAGTCCTTGGGCTGTGAGTCCTTCATATTCCCCGACTCTCTTACATAGGTTTGAAAAGCTTGACTTTTGTGAACAGGCCCAGTTACACATGTCAGTTGGAGGCCCTCAGAACTCTTGTGTGTGGCCACCAAATATAGTGCTGAGCTACTATATTTTTGTACTATATACTATACTATGCAGGGTGGCACGGTGGCTCAGTGGTTAGCACTGCTGCCTCACAGTGTCAGGGACCTGGGTTTGATTCCAGCCTTGGGCGACTATCTGTGTGGAGTTTGTACATTCTCCCCATGTCTGCATGGGTTTCCTGTGGGTACTCCAGTTCCCTTCCATCATCCAAAGATGTGTAAGTTAGGTGAATCGGCCAAGCTAGATTGCCCCATAGTGTTCAGGGGTGCATTAGTGTAGGTGAGGTGCATTAGTCAGGGGAAAATGTAGGGTAATGGGTCTGGGTGGGATACTCTTCAGAGGGGTGGTGTGGACTTGTTCAGCCAAACGGCCTGTTTCCACACTGTAAGAATTCCAATTCTACTCACATCAGAAGATCACAATATATGCATCTGGGAAAATTTGCTTCAGTTTCCTGGACAGCAAGGGAAAATAGTAACTTGAGAATGTAACTTTAAGAATGTTCTGGAATTTACATATGAAAGAACTGAAACAACATGCCGCTCTAAAAGATGAGAGACTTAACAAACAATCCAGGTCTTTTTCAATACATAATTTCAGTTATATCACACTGTAAACTTTTGCTATAAATTCTGTGTCCTCTGATCTTATGTTCCACAAACACCTGATGAAGGAGCAGCTCTCTGAAAGCTAGTGCTTCCAAATAAACCTGTTGGACTATAATCTGGAGACGTATGATTTTTAAATTCTTTATTCATGCATCTTCCAGTGGGTCACAACAAGGTTAATTTAGAAAGGATCCCTCCTACTGTGGATACCATTCTCCCAGCCCGAAGGATTTATCATGGACCATTCTCCCAATCTGATGGAGTTATCAGGGACCATTCTCCCAATCTGAAGGATTTATCGTGGACCATTCTCCCAATCTGAAGGATTATCACGGACCATTCTCCCAATCTGATGGAGTTATCACGGGCCATTCTCCCAATCTGATGGAGTTATCAGGGACCATTCTCCCAATCTGAAGGATTTATCGTGGACCATTCTCCCAATCTGAAGGAGTTATCAGGGACCATTCTCACAATCTGAAGGAGTTATCAGGGGCCATTCTCCCAATCTGAAGGAGTTATCACAGGCCATTCTCCCAATCTGATGGAGTTATCACGGGCCATTCTCCCAATCTGAAGGAGTTATCACGGGCCATTCTCCCAATCTGATGGAGTTATCACGGGCCATTCTCCCAATCTGATGGAGTTATCACGGGCCATTCTCCCAATCTGAAGGAGTTATCAGGGACCATTCTCCCAGTCTGATCGAGTTATCATGGGCCATTCTCCCAATCTGATGGAGTTATCAGGGACCATTCTCCCAATCTGATGGAGTTATCATGGGCCATTCTCCCAATCTGATGGAGTTATCAGGGACCATTCTCCCAATCTGAAGGAGTTATCAGGGACCATTCTCCCAGCCCAAAGAAGTTGTCGTATGAACCCGTAGTCAACAATCTTGACCACATGCATAAGGTCATTCACATTCTTGGGACACTGCTGCCAGGTCCTAAGGTTGACCCAGTCCACTCTGTCAATGTTAGAAATCGTCAAGTTAAAAATGACAACCACCTGATGAAGGAGCAGTGCTCTGAAAGCTAGTGCTTCCAAATAAACCTGTTGGACTATAACCCAGTGTTGTGTGATTTTTAACTTTGTACACTCCAGTCCAACACCGGCATCTCCAAATCACTCTGACATTGGTCATTAAGAGTTTTGTACAACCCTTGCCCCCAATCCCATCAATCTCTCATCTCCATGCCATCCTCCACCCCCTCCTTCCCTCCCCACTCTGCAAGATCATTATATCTCCCCTCTCACCCAACTGCGGTATTATCGTAGTACCATAAATTTCACTATGGATTTCTCTGTCTTCGCTGGCATTTAATTTTTAAATGTTTTCACCACGGCAGCCTTTTTATGTAGTTCCCCTTTAAGACAAGTCCTACCTTTAAGGAAGGGTAGTCTGCCAAGGCCCTGTGATTGACAAGCCAATACCGCTCGGTCCTTATGCTGAGCCCAGATCCCATCAGCAACAATAAGAGACAGTGGTTCATGTTCAAGGTATGCCAGTTAATTGTGCAGAAGATTTGGGGCATGAATTGGGACAGAATGAATTATGGTCCTGCACCCAAATATTGGGGCAAACTAACTTATATCCCTTAGACTTGCAGCATAAAAATACAATGGCTGAGGATTAACTTCATAGAAAGTATGGATTGTGTAAGTGATGTAGAGAATGTTAGTCTAGAATTGTACACTAAATGAAATTTAACAGAGAACTTCTCCTCTACCTTATCATAACTAGTAACTTGCTTTTCTCAGTTATAGAAGCCTTTGCTCTGATATATCTGTATAATGGATAGGGTGAACAGGCAAGGTCTTTTCCCTGGGGTGGGGGAGTCCAGAACATGGTGCATGTATGGAATGAACTGCCAGAGGAAGTGGTGGAGGCTGGTACAACTACAACATTTGGAAGGCATCTGGATGGGTATATGAAAAGGAAGGGTTTAGGGGGATATAGGCCAAGTGCTGGCAAATGGGACTAGATTAGGTTGAGATATCTGGTCAGCATAGATGAGTTGGACTGAAGAGTCTGTTTCCATGCTGTACATCTCTATGACTCTGTGACTCTATGACTCTAAGTTACGAATGCAGCCCTCTAATGTGAAGGAAACACTGAATGGTAAATTGAAGGAAACACTGAATGGTAAATGGTTCTATGGTTAGATTTTCTTTGGATGTTTGTCTTGATAATTGTGGTCTGTCTCTATCACAGAAACCATAACCTGACTCAAGCAGGTCTCAGCAAACCTCCTTTTATTGACCCAGTAGTACCTGTTTGACTGTGAGGTAGCACATGTCTTTCTGGTCCTGACTGTTACTTCTCCCTTCCCAGAGTCTAGCACATGGTCACTGAGATCACTGCTGCATTATCATATATACCTCAACACTCTACTGAAAGGAACTTCCATGAAATGCCACTTCACTGGAATTCTCCATCCACCAATCCATTCCTTGGACAGATTCATTGATCTCACTATTTCAGTTGCTGAGGGGAATCAGCTTTAGATTGCTTGTTATGCAATCTTTTACCCATAGCCTCTCACAGTCTCACTAGGCAGGACTGAAATATGAAGGGAGACTGGTTTGGGTAGGTCTGTATTCATTAGAGTTTAGAAGAATGAAGGGGGATCTCATAGAAACACATAAAATTCAAACAGGACTCGACACTGTAAGTGCCAGAAGAATGTTCCCAATGATCAGGAAGTCAAGAGTCGGGGGTCACAGCCTAAGGATATGGGTAAGCTATTTAGTATAGAGATAAGGAGAATTTTCTTCACTCCGACAGTGGTAAGCCTGTGGAATTGTCTGAGATTAAAACATTGAATGTTGTCAAGAAGGGGTTAGACACAGTTAATTTGATTTATTGTAGTCACATGTAACGAAGTACAGTGAAAAGGTTTGTTTTTCGAACAGTATAGGCATATCAGAACAAACAAGGACATACAGATTAAAGGTGTTTATACAGAGCAAGGCATACAAGGTTAGTTCAGATATGGTTCTTAGGACTAAAGGGATCAAAGGGCATGGGGAGAAAGCGGGAACAGGGAACTGAGTTGGATAATCAGCCATGATCATATTGAATCATGGAGCGGGTCTGAATGTCCGAATGGCCTACTCCTGCTTCTATTTTCTGTGTCTATGCTACAACCAAGGTTCTGCGAGTCAAACTAGTCAAAGGTAATTTAAGGCCGATAGAGGTTCGAAACTAAAAAAATCATCACAGCAGGAAATACCATCCAGATAGAACAGTAGAGATTAAACCTCAAGGGTTTCTTAAAGCCAATTGATTGTAATTACAGGGTTTTTCTGGGTGAATGGGGGATTGACGAGACACCAAGTGATCTCTGTTGGCTGTCGGTATCTTCTTGTATTGCAATATCTATTTTGATTCTTTCGTTACTTTCAGGAGCAGAGACACCACTGCAGGGTGGAGAACAACTATAATATCACAAGAACCAGTGTTAACTATCATAAGTTACCAGGTAATTCATTACTTCCTGTGTGATATGCCAAGCAAATGTGACATTTGTTTAGCATCTCGTGCAAACCTTCCATTGATTGCGTTATAGTTTATGAAGTCATTTGTTTATCTGCATCATCGATGTCCTGAAATATGAGAAGATGGCAGAGTCACTGTAGTCACGCCACACATTGGTGTCCTTGATGTAATCATTTCAATGATTTTTTTTGTATTTATTGTTCTGATTTTTAAAAGGATCGAGAACCACAGGGCACAGTTTTAAGGTGTTTTGCAAAAGAAGCAAATGCCAGGTGAGAAAAACGCTTTAGCAAACATCAAATGCATTGCCTCAAAGGTAGGGGTGGCATGTTCAATTGAAGCATTTGAGTGGGTATCAGCCGATTTTTTTAAAAATAGAAACAATATTGATTTGATTTACTTTATTTTTACCATGTGTACCAAGGTACAGTGGAAAATGTTGCCGTACATGTTTTACAGGCAGGCCTTACTATACAAGTACATCAGGGTAACAAAAAAGAACACAGGATACCATGTTACAGCTACCAAGAAGGTACAAAGAAAAATCAACATTAACATTAAAAAGGTCTATTCAAGAGTCTAATAATGTGAATGGTTATGGGGAAAGGCAGGAGGTCGGCTCTCAGAGAGCTAGTACAGACATAAGGGGCTGGAAGGCCTCCTTCTGCACACTAACAATTGTGACAAACACAGAAAGGGCTGGAGAAACTCAGTAAGTCTGACCTCATGGAAAGAGAAGTAGAGTTACTAATTTGAGATAAGCATTGAGTCTGCTACAGATTTCCAGCATCCATTGTACTTTGTTTTTATTTTCCTGCATCTCTGTGATTTCGATGAGTAACATTCAGCTTATGCTGGTGTTCAGTTAAGGTGAAAGACCCTCTAAACAAAGAGGTTACTCAGCAATGTATTTCGCCACCGTACAGGGATCTCTTCACAATATTTAAACAAACTGTTATTGCCACATAGTGAGCTTTCGATCATCACTTGATGAATTCTGGAAATGACATTATAGCCACTTATCTTTGAAATATAAATATCAGCCCATGGTTCAATAGGTAACAATCTCACTCTGAATCACAAATTCAACTTCTAATCCAGGCTTTGAACACAAAAATCAAAACTGATACTCCCATAACTGAAGGTCTTATTGTAGCGATTGTAATGAGGTCAGGCAGGTGAATCATAGAGTGTGGAAACAGGCCCAACAAGTCCACACCAACCCTCCAAAGAGTAACCCACCCAGACCCATTCCCCTACCCTATATTTACCCCTGACCTACACATCTAACCTACACATCCCTGAACACTATGGCAATTTAGCATGACCAATTCACTTAACCTGCACATTTTTGTATTGTGGGAGGAAACCCACACAGACACAGGGAGAATGTGCAAACTCCACACAGTCACCCAAGGTTGAATCGAACCTGGGTCCCTGGTGCTGTGAGGCAACAATGCTAACCACTGAGCCACCATGCCATCCCAAACAGCCTCTGTGTAAAAATCTTACTTTCTTTTAAGCATCCCATCTCTTTCCTTAAACCTATGTCCCCTAGTATTTGATATTTCCACGTTGGGAAGGTGACCCCAACTATCCACTCTATCCAAGCCTCTCATAATTTTATAGACTCTGATCAGGTCACCCCTCAGCCTCTGAAGTTCTAGTGAAAACAATCCACATTTGTCCAGTCTTTCCTTACACTCTAATCCAGGCAACATCCTGGTAAACCTCTCCGGCACCCTATCCAAAACCTCCACAAACCTCCTAAAGTGTGGTGACCAGAATTGCACACAATACTTCAAATGTGGCCTAACTAAAGTTTTGTACAACTATATGTTGTTCCTATGACAGACAATGACAGATTTTCCAGTCATGAGTATGGTTGTTGTTGATAGGACTTTGCAAAAGTAGTCACCGTATAGCACCATTCATGACTCCTCAGAGACTGAAGTAGTTCATATCCAAATGCAACAAGATCTGGACAGCATCCAGGTCTGGGCTGACAGTGGAAAGTAACCTTCGTGCCACATGAGTGCCAGTCAATGACCATCATCAACAAGACAGAATCTAAACATTTCCCCCGACATTCAATGATGTTACTATCACTAAATCACCGGCTAACAACATCCTGGGAGTTACCACTGAAAAGCAATTGAACTGGACTGACCATATAAGTACAGTGGCTCCGAGAACAGGTCAGAAGCCAAGAAGACTGCAGTAAGTAACTCACTTCCTGACTTCCCAAAGTCTGTCCATCATCCAGAAGGCACAAATCAGGAGTGTGATGGGATATGACTTACCTGGCTGGATGCAGCACCAACACCACTCAAGAAGCTTGACATCATCCAGGACAAAGCAACTCATTTGATTGGCATCACATCCACAAATGTTCAGTCCATCCATCTCTGACACTCAGTGGCAACAGTGTATACCAGCTACAAGATGCATTGCAGAAATTCACCAAGCCTCCTTAGATGTACCTTCCAGATATAGGAACACCACTACCTGCAAGTTCCCCTTCAACACACTCATCATCATTACTTGTAGATACATCATTGTTCATCCACTGTGTTGGGGTCAAAATCCTAGAATTCACTCCCTAACAGTATTGTGGGTCTATCAACCAAATAGACTACAGTGGCTCAAGAAGGCAGCTTACCACCACCTTCTCAAGGATAACTAGAAACAGAATATAAATGTTGCCAACAATGCCCTCATTTCATGAACGAATAAAGATGATCTGAGTAGAGTTGACGAACTGTAAAGGGAAATAGGTCCTGATGGGATCCTGATTATGTACAGGCCTCCCTGCAGTAGTCAGGATGTGGGGCAGAAAATAAATCAGGAGATAGAAAAGGCATGTAAAAAGACACTATTACAATAGTCATGGGGGACTTCAATATGCAGGGAAAATCAAGTTGGGAGCGGATCTTTAGAAAAAGAATTTATGGAATGTATATGAAATGGTTTTTGGAGCAACTTGTGGTAGAGCCCAATAGGGAACAGCCAATTCTGGATTTGGTGATGTGTAATGAGGAAGACTTGATTAGGGGGCTTTAGGTGAAGGAGCCCCTCGGGACTAGTGACCATAACATGATGGAATTCCCCCTGCAATTTGAGAGGGAGAACCTGGGATCAGATGTAACGGTATTACAGTTGAGAATGTGGTGCTGGGAAAGCACAGCAGGTCAGGCAGCATCCGAGAAGCAGGACATAAGCCCTTCATCAGGAACGACTAGGGAAGTCTGGGATAGCAAAAAGAAAAAGCACACAACGTGGTGAAGATTAGTGGGAAGCTTTTAAAAACCAGCAGTGGAAAGCTAAAAAAGCAATCCAGGAGAACAAAATATAAGGGTAAGTTAGTTAGTAATGTAAAAGAAGATTGCAAGAGTTGTTTAGGTATTTAAAGGTAAACGAGAAACAAGAGTGGACATTGGACCGCTGGAAAATGAGGCTGGAGAAGTAGTAATGGAGAACAAAGAAATGGCAGAGGAACTGAATAGGAACTTTGCATCAGTCTTCACAGTGGAAGACAGCAGCCTCATACCAGAACTTCAAGAGAGTCAGGGGACAGAGGTTGGTACAGGGGCTTATACTAAAGAGATGATGCTGTTGAGGCTGACAGGCCTGAGGATGGATAAATCACCCAGACCAGATGGACTACAGCCCAGAGTTCTGAAGGAGATAGCTGAGGAGATTGTAGTAGCATTGGTGGTAATCTTTCCGGAATCTCTGGAATCAGGGAAGGTCCCAGATGACTGGAAAATTGCTAATGTAACTCCCCTATTTAAGAAGGGAGGGAGCCAAAAGTTGGGAAATTAGAGGCTGGTTAGCCTGATCAGTTGATCATAAGAGTTTAGAGTCCAGTATTAAGGATGAGATCGTACAGTATTTGGAAGTGCGAGCTAATATAGGGCTATGTCAGCACAGCTTCATCAAAAGGAGGTCATGTCTGAAAAATCTGTTAGAATTCTTGAAAGAACTAATGAGCAAGTTAGACAAAGGGAAATCTGTGGACATAATCTATTTGGATTTCTAGGTGTCTCACAGAAGGTTGCTAAGTAAGATATGAGCCCCTCGTGTAAGGGGCAAGGTGCTGGATAGAGATTTGGCTGGCTGGCAGAAGGCAGAGAGTGGGGGTAAAGGGGTGTTTTTCAGGATGATAACTGGTGACCAATGGAGTTTCACAGGGGTCAGTGTTGGAACCACAACTATTCACACTATACATTAACAATCTGGATGAAGGAACTGAGGGAATTAGTGCAAAGTTAGCATTCATTTCAAGAGGGCTAGAATACAAGAGTAGGGATGTACTGCTGACGATGTATAAGGCTCTGGCCAGACTAGATTTGAAATATTGTGAGCAGTTTTGAGCCCTGTATCTAAGGAAGGAAGTGTTAGCATTGGAGGGGACACAGAGGAGTTTCACAAGAATAATTCCAGGGACAACGGGCTTATCAAATGAGAAGCAGTTATAGAGTCATAGAGGTGTACAGCACAGAAACAGACTCTTTGGTCCAACTTGTCCATGCTGACCAAATATCTTAATCTAGTCCCATTTGCCAGCATTTGGCCCTCATCCCTCTAAACCCTTCCTATTCATATACCCATCCAGATGCCTTTTCAATGCTGTAATTGTACCAACCTCCAACTCTTCCTCTGGCAGCTCATTCCATACATGCACCACCCACTGTGTAAAAAAGCTTCCCCTTGGGTCCCTTTTAAATGTTTCCCCTCTCACCTTTAACCTGTGCCCTTCAATTTTGGATTTCCCCACACTAGGGAAAAGGCCTTGTCTATTATCCCTAACCATGCCTCTCATGACTTTATAAACCTCTTTAATGTCACCCCTCACCTCCAACGCTCCAGAGAAAACAGCCCCAGCCTATTCAGCCTCTCCCTACAGCTCAAACCCTCCAACTCTGGCAACATTCTTGTAAATCTTTTCTGAACCCTTTCACGTTTCACAACATCCTTCCTATAGCAGGAGACCAGAATTGCACAGAGTATTCCAATGTCCTGTACAGCCGCAACATGACCTACTATTCCTGTATTCAATGCCCTGATCAATAAATGCAAGCATACCAAACACCTTCTTCACTATACTGTCTAACTGCGACCCCATTTTCAAGAAATATGAACATGCACTCCAAGGTTTCTTAATTTAGCAACACTCCATAGGATCTTACTGTTAAGTGTATAAGTCTGCCTTGATTTGCTTTCCCAGCATTTATCTAAATTAAACTTCATCTGCCACTCCTCAGTCCATTGGCCCACCTGATCAAGACCCCATTGTACTCTGAGGTAACTTTTTTTCATTGTTCACTACACCTCCAATTTTATGTCATCAGCAAACTTATTGAGGACTCTGGATGTGTAATTAATGAAGTTTTAGAAGGATGAAGGTGTTCTTGTTGAAACTTACAGAATACAGAGAGGCTTGGATAGAGTGGACATGGAGAAGATGTTTCAGTCAGAGGTTGGAGAACCTGTGGAACTAATTGCTGCAGAAATCTGTGGAGGCCATGTCACTGAGTGTCTTTAAGACAGAGATGGATAGGTTCTTGATTAGTAAAGGAATCAAGGGTTATGGGTAGAAGACAGGAGAACATTTTTGAGAAACATAGCAGCCATGATTAAATGGATGAGCAGACTCAATGGACCACATTGCCTAATTCTGCTCCTTTATCTTTTACAAATGCAAGTCTTTTCTCAACAACTCAGTCATTCTACATGGGAGGCTCAGGAATAAGCCAATCAGCCCATCATGTGTACCTATCCTTTGAAACACAGTTTATAATCTAATACCCCTCAATGAGGATGTTGCATTGTGTTCACTCTCAAGTACCTCTTGTTTTCTACATGTAAATATTATTATAGAAGTTTTCCACTGTGTCTGGAATAAAGACTCAACCACTTGTACCAGCATTGCAGGATGAGCAATATTCTCCTCCAACAGAGTAAATACTGTTCATTGCAATAGCCATAAATATCACATTTTATTCAATATGGACTTCTGTCTAATCCAGCCAACTCATGATAATTTAAGGATCAGAACTTTATGTCCAAAATATCAATTCATTGCACAAAAATAATGTTAAAGGGGAAAACAGTAAGAAGGGGGAAATGAAAATATTGGAGTTCAGTTGTCAGATCTGCAAGACAGGTTAGACCAGTTTTCATCATTTTCAATTTTACTAGTTTTTAAATTCTGTCATCTCAGTAATATATCATTTTGAAAATAAGGGAACATGCTGGGAATACTCATGCTGGGAATGACCCTTTCATCAGACCCACAGAGAGATATAGTCAGTAGAGTCAAAGGGTTTATGAAGCACAGAAAGAGGCCATTCAGTCCATCATGTCTGTGCCAGTCATCAAACATTCATCAACTCTAATCCCATTTTCCAGCACGTGCCCTGAAACCTTGTATACTTTGGCATCGCAAGTGCTCATCCAAGTAGTCCCAAATGTTTTGGGGATTCGCACCTTTCCCACTTTTAGGGCAGTGAGTTCTGGATACCCACACTCTTCCGGTTAGAAAAATGTTTCCTCAATACTTGTCTAAATCTCCTGCCCCTTACCTTGATATTGTGTCCTCCTAGTTATTGACCTCTCCACTGAGGAGAGAGGTTTCTTTCTATCTATCCCATCCATGCCCCTCAGAAGTTTGTATATCCACCTTCAGCCTTCCGTGCTCGAAGGAAAACAACGCCAGCCTATCTAGTCCCTCTTCATAGCTGAATTAGTCCAGCCCATGGCTCATCTGGGTGAATCTCTCCTGCATCCTCTCTAGTGCAACCACAATCTCCCTATGATGTGGTGACCAGATGTGCACTCCTTATTCCTGCTGTGGCCTAACATCATACACAGCTCCATCATATCCCTCTTGCATTTGTGTTCAATGCATTAACTAATAAAGACAAATATCCCACATGACTTCTTAACCACTGCTGCCTTCAGGGATCTAGGAGCACATTACAATAAGATACTCTCTACTCCCTGCGGTCCTACCATTCGACTTGTACTTCCTTGCCTTGTTAGCATTCTCAAAATGTTATCATTCACATTTTTCAGGATTAAATTCCATTTGCCATTGTTCAGCCTCTATATATCACCCTGTAGTCTGAAGCATTCCTCCTCACCTTTTAGCACATCACCAATTTTCATGTCACCTGCAATTGTACTGATCATACCTCCTACATGAATGTCTAGATTATGAATGTGCACCTTAAAAGCAAGGGGCCCAGCATCAAACCCTGTGGTACGCTATTGGACAAGAATTTCAGTCACAAAAACATCCTTCGATCATCACCCTCTGCTTCCTGCCACGAAACCAATTGTAGATCCAATTTGCCAAATTGCCCAGGATCCCATGGGCTTTTAATTTCTTAACCACTCTGCCATGCAATACTTTGCTGAAAGCCTGACTGAAATCTAATATACTACATCCAATTGCACTACCCACACTTAGTCACCTCCTCAAAACAATTCAAATAAACATGATCTCTCCCTTACAAAACCATGCTACCTATTCTTAGTTAATCCTTTCCTCTCCAAATGAGAGTAATTCTGTCCCTCAAAACTTTATCCAATAGTTTCCCCTACCACAGATGTTAGACTCACTGCCCTACAATTTCCTTGCTTATCCCTTCTTGAAGTAACAGGCTTTAAGTAAAACCGGATGTGGGAAAGGAGGGTGAGGAAACAAAACAATAAGGAAGGTCAGTGATGACAGGAAAGGTTAGGTGACAAAAGGAAAAATAGTCAAAGATAAATAAAAGGAGTGATAATGGGAGACATAAGGAACTGAAGGTAAGGTCTAGAGGAGATGTAAATGGAAAAGCAAAATCATTAACTGCTCTCAAAATCAGAAGAAAGTAAAATAAAAGGGGGCAGAGGTAATGATCTGAAATAGTTGACTTCAATCTTGAGTGTAAAATACTTAATAAAAAGATAATGGTAGAATTTGGAGTAAGATAGGACTTTTTGTCTTCTATCAGTTCAGCACAATACCCATTGCGTTCACTTTTATTTCCCCATACCATGCAGATATTTAAGCTAAACTTTCAATTTCCTGTGAAGAGATAGAAACTGTGCCCTTTTCCACACGACCCCTCCCTGTTACACACAGTTCCTCCCTGTAACCAACAAAAGACCATTCCAACCTTGCCACCCATCGAAACAGTCAAACCAGCAAAAGCAAACACTTCAGAATTTACAGGGGAAAGGATTCCTCTGTTTTATATTCATAGCAAAATTATATGCACAAGGAATGTATCTACGATATTGTTTGAAATTAATGAACAAACAAGTTCATGCCTGCAGGCATGCAAGAAATATTCCAGAAACGACAGGCTTGTTGAAGAACTGGATCCCACTGCATGAATCTGTGAGTGGAAACCTGTTGCACGAAACATCCATTTAATGAGCTAGATTGTGTAATCGTTAGAAATGACCCAATTTATTCTGAAAATGATCCTATATTTCATCATCTGGACCCTAGCAACTGGCAAATAAACTTCTTGTGAACATTTCTAAATGAATTTAAGTGCCACTTGGGGAAGTTCAATCTTCTGTTACTCTATAGACATCACAGAAGCAGGTTATCAAAACAAAGCATGCACGTGTTTGATTAGGAAACCAATATCAATGTAATTAGGCTCACTTTTGAACATTCCTAATGGAGATCTGGTATAAATTTAAACATGCAACAGTCAATTCAGACTCAAATAACAAGATCAAGACTCATAGCGTTGAATTTTTTTCTCACAGATATTTTAGTGTGACATATAGCTGAAAAGAATATTCTTTACATTTGTATCAAAGTTCTCTTTCCCTGATGTTAACAGGGCTCCATTTAAACAGGCTAATCATCCATTGAAATAGAATCATGAGGAATTTTATGCGAAGGCATTGAATGAGTATTAGTCTGGTCTCTAATGTGGCAATTTCAAAAACAGGAAGGAATAAATATCAGGCAGATTTTACAAAGCTGAGTGGGGCAGGGAGTTGGTGATTCACTTCATCTGAAAACAGCCAAAGTGGTGGAAAAGAGAAACTATGTAGGGAGGCAGGCGCTATGGATATTTAGCAAAGGAACTGAAGACATGCATGATGATGCAACATAGATTTCTGTTAGAGATTGAGATCAAAGCGGACTAGGAGAAAGTGAGGGCTGCAGATGCTGGAGATCAGAGCTTAAAAATGTGTTGCTGGAAAAGCGCAGCAGGTCAGGCAGCATCAAAGGAATAGGAGAAGGGCTTATGCCTGAAACGTTGATTCTCCTGTTCCTTTGATGCTGCCTGACCTGCTGCGCTTTTCCAGCAAAACATTTTTAAATTGAGATCAAAGCAAACTGTTGAATTAAACTTAGAGTTTAAATTCACAATGATCCATCGGTACATGTGACCTGATCCCGATATTTGTTATGACCAGGCAAGGATCCCAAAATTATTATATTTCTAGGTGGGATACCCAAAATTGCCAAACTCCCCGTGAGAATAGGTGAACTAGCTCCTCTTGATTTACCTGCCCCCTCAGTTGATCACATGTAGATTATTTTGCAAAGGATTCTTCCTCCCTTATGAATACCTTTTCCCCAGACCAAAAGAATTTATATTTTAAAAAAGGAGCCAATTCTACCAGGCTTCCTGGAGTTAACAACAGAGTGAGCTTACTAGTTGCTAAAGTGAGACAAAATAATGATGAAACGCAAACATACACTGATTAGAATTATGAAGTGAGTTCCAAAAAAAAAGTTAAAAAGGCCTTGGAACTCCTGACCTCTGACCTGGCTGCTTCAGAACTCTCAGCCTTGAAACTCCTGGCCT
Organism: Chiloscyllium plagiosum; assembly: GCF_037043375.1. Classification (NCBI taxonomy): domain Eukaryota; kingdom Metazoa; phylum Chordata; class Chondrichthyes; order Orectolobiformes; family Hemiscylliidae; genus Chiloscyllium; species Chiloscyllium plagiosum. The sequence continues at coordinate 16,392,260 of NW_028270168.1, forward strand.
CAGCACACACCCGACAAGGCAGCATCTCTGCTCAGCACCATGGTCTCTTGGCCCGGTGTGCCAACCTGCTGGCCTAGTGTGGTATCCTCTTGGCCTTGCATGGTGATCTCCCAACAGCCCAGCGTGGTGGTCTTCGGGTGGTATGTGGCGGTCTCTTGGCCTGGCATCATCTCGGAGTGGACCTTTGGTCTCGAGGTGATACCAGAGCAATGTCCCAGCATCATGAGCCCTGAGGTGAAGCCAGGCGCAGTCTGGATTAAGGCCCAGTATAGACTGGAGGCTAGGTGTCAACATGGACTGGATCGGAAGACCATTTCTCTGTACTTTTTTTCTCAATTTTATAACTTATTCCTAAATCTGCAACACTGGACTTTTTTTACTTTTCTATTTTTCCAAAAACTGTAACTGAAAAAGCTGTACTGAGAGACCTTTGTATCTAAGATGGCATCATAAGTGGCAATTTGCACACTTTTCACTGGACTCGTTTGTGTACATGTGACAATAAAGTTAATTCATTCATTCAGATGATATGGATCAGTCTCTGAATCATTTGTGAAGAGTAGATAGTGGAATATTGATAGCAAAGCAGTTGATTTCTAGATTCTTAATTTTGCTGGTTGATTTTTTTTCCCATTTCCTCTTGGCTGGCTTGCTGACTAACTGGCTCCTAGCATTCAGAATTACAGCATCGTTTACCTGCAATGCAAGGGTAACCAGTGACTGGTCCTTTGACTGTGACCTTCACAACACACTAGCACTCATACCCATGCTAGTGACATGAGTACCTCAAGCCACTGGCACTCAGGAGTACCTAAATTCACAAGGACACCTTTTTCCACTAGCATGCATGCAGGATTTTTAAATCCATATTCTAGCGTATTCATGAATGGGGAGACACAAAATATCTCGCACAGACTGTTGTCTTGTCTCCCATCATGGTCACAAGCTGAAATAACTCTCAGGATATTACAGCTCAGACTGCAACCTATATCTCCATTTTAACTTCATTCCTTTGAAATGTCCTTGAAACATTATCTGCTGAGACAGTTCAGTCAGCCGCTAATTTAACAACCACAGCCATTTGTTTGGCCAAAGCAGTTTTCCTTCAAAAATCCATTTGAAATCAAAACTTTGATCTCTCCATTGATAATCTGGAGTATGATCCATCACCATGATATATTCACTGAATCCCTACAGCGTGGAAACAGGCCATTCAGCCCATCAAGTTCCACACTGACCCTTGAAAGAGCAACCCGCCCCACCCCTGTAACACTGTATGTCCCATGGCTAATCCACCTCACTTGCACACTATGGGCAATTTAGCATGGCCAACCTATCTAACCTGCACATCTTTGGACTGTGGGAGGAAACTTGAGCACCCTGAGGAAACCCACACAGACACGGGGTGAACATGCAAACTCTACACAAACAGTCACCCGAGGTTGGAATTGATCCCTGGTCCCTGGCACTGTGAGGCAGCAGTGATAACCACTGACCCACAGAGCCACCCATGTTCCACTTTTCAGATCTGACAATGTTTAGCTTTGGAAGTACAAAAGCTGAAAAATGTTACAATGAATACATACATATATGATGAATAAGAACAACAATTTTAGAGATTATACTAATAAGAGATAAAGATGCAAAAACATGGTAATAATAAAATAACCAAATCATTGTTTACAGCAAAATTAGAGAAAATAACATGCCTTTTGAATTCACATGAATCTTAATTGGAATTACATTTGTCCATCATGTACTCAATGGTGTTATTATGGTACAAGTGAAAACAAGATTCTGAACATTTACCTTCAATGATTGATACTTGCATCAATCACAGTACTTTGTGGAACAAAGATATAAGCTAAGTTAATAAGCAGCTGAAATTATTAGCTGATCTGAATTTCAGTTTTAAAATTGAGTCCTTAAACATAAAATCATAGAGTTATAGAGATGTACAGCATGGAGACAGACCCTTCAGTCTAACTCGTCCATGCCGACCTGACATCCTAACCTAATCTAGTTCCATTTGCCAGCACTTGGCCCGTATCCCTCTAAACTCTTCCTATTCATATACCCATCCAAATGCCTTTTAAATGCTGTAATTGCACCAGCCTCCACCACTTCGTATGGCAGCTCATTCCACATATGCATCACCCTCTGCGTGAAAAAGTTGCCCCTTAGGTCCCTTTTATATCTTTCCCCTCTCACCCTAAACCTATGCCCTCGAGTTCTGGACTCCCCACACCACAGAAAAGACCTTGTCTATTTATCCTATCCATTTTATAAACCTCTATAAGGTCACCTCTCAACCTCCGCTGTTCCAGGGAAAACAGCCCCAGCATATTCAGCATCTCCCTCTAGCTCAAATCCTCCAACCCTGCAAATGTACTGACTATATCTCCTATGTTCACATCCAAATCATTTATATAAATTATGAAAAACAGTCGACTCAACACCGATCCTTGTGGCATACCACTGGTCACAGGCCTCTATCTGAAAAGCAACCCTCCATCACCACCCTCAGTTTTCCACTTTTGAGCCAGTTCTGTATCCAAATGACTAGTTCTCCCTGTATTCCATCAGATCTAATCTTGCCAACCAGTCTTCCATGGGTAACCTTATTGAATGTCTTACTGAAGTATATATAGATCCCATCCAGTGCTCTGCCCTCATTAATCCTCTTTGTTACTTCTTCAAAAAAATTCAATTAAGTTCGTGAGACATGAGTTCCCTCACAGAAAACCATGTTGACTATTCCTAATCAGTCTTTGCCTTTCCAAATACATGTAAATCCTGTCCCTCAGGATTCCCTCCACCATCTTGGTCACCTCTGATGTCAGGCTCACTGGTTTATAGTCCCCTGGTTTGTCCTTACCACCCTTCTTAAAAAGTGGCACCACATTAGCCAACCTCCAGTCTTGCGGCACCTCATCTGTGACTATCGATGATACAAATATCTCAGCAAGGGGCCCAGCAATCACTTCCCTAGCTTCCCACAGAGTTCTAGGATACACCTGATCAGATCCCGGGGATTTAACTCTTCTATAAATACCCGGTTATCTCCCAATGTTCAGAAAAACTGGATAGAACCAGTGGAATAAGCTCTTTAAGTGTTATAATATTCTTTTATGGTATTCTATGTTTATTGAAGAAAATGTTTATAATTATAAATAAGTCAACTCTTCAGAATTGTTGCCAAGAAATTACAGGTATATAAAATATATATAAATGCACAACATATTTATCAACAGGTTAAATTCTGTAAACTTCAACATTCAAAGCAAAGGCCTCTAAATGGCTGCAACCATCTAAATCACTGGGCAAACTAGGTTTGTGAGCAATCAATATTTAGAACCATATATCAAAGACATACACTTCAGAAACAACTAAAATTAGTGGTGCCTTAATTACAGTAAGAACAATATACTTTATCAAAGGATTGAGCAGTGTCAGGAGTCTACTTATGTTACAGTGTTTGAGTTAAAATTAAAACTGTACACAGGTTTTTAAAAAATGAAGACCTGAATCAACATTTGCAGAACAAACAAATTATCTGACTCAAACTAGTTGAAGACAAAAACAAATACTTAAAATAATTGGAAGATTACCAAAGAGAAAGCACAGCAGTTTTGGTTCCCAGCTGCACAGAAAATCTATTTTCATTCGAAACACACCCTAATTGGAATGGGATAGCTCCTGGCCATCCATACACAACTGTGCTTCCATACAGCTGAAGCATATTAAATAACTGTGCAAGGAAATATTAAGACACCAAAGACTTTTCAGCAAAATTCTGAATTAAGATTATAGCAGTATTACATGGGTGTGAAAACCAGTGTACAATTTTACTTCTTTGAATAAAGCTTTTAAAATAAAACTGTTTGGTTGAATCACATGCAGTGTGCTCATTGTGTAAGCTACTGCTACAGGCTGTGGGTGTGGCATTGATGTGGCATGGTACCATATACCAACGTGTCCATCTCCTTGACCGTTCAGAGCTGGCAAGCTTCATCGATTTCTATCTGCACTGAAAGGTTAGGGAAGGCAGAATATCTATGAATATTCAAATAAGAGTAAAGAGGGTGCTTTGGAAGTAAGCTAAGAGCTCAGACATGCATGCTGCTCTGACACATGAGATGGATCCATGACCCTGTGCACAAATGGGCCTGACAGCAGCACTGAACTGTAAGGTGTTTCTGAGTTCCAAGCTGCGAAGTGTTGAACAGAATGATGAACTATTCTGAGGTGTCCTATGATTATTGGTGAGGCTGGGGCCTTTTCTCCGATGCCAACTTCTGTAGACAGAGGGTGCAGGTAGCGACTGCCAATGGGTTGTGCACTAAAATGCTGGGAAATGCTGGCCAGCATGGATGTCTGGAGAAGACATCAAAGAGTTGTACACCCCAGGTAGTTTGGAATTGTCACCTTCGAGGTTCTCAACAGCACCTCGGAGAATAGCAACCTGCAAATAAATGGGGAGTGATTAGATCATGATGAGATATTAATGCATGGGAGTAGGGCCTTCAGTACTTATTACTAGCGAGATTCTAGCTGCTGAAACCTTAGGGTAAAAACTAGACTTTCTTTCCCCTTTCTTGCTATATTCACCCTCCCTTTCCATTGTCCAGATATTCAGATGCTGGGAAAATTCCATCCCGTCTTTATCTCTCTCATCTTCTTTGGACAAATTCCTCAGACCTATAGCTCCAGTCCGGTTTCTAAGGAAGATTGGAAGGTTGTAGCCAGTATCATGGCATTTCTATGGGTAAAAACAATGACTGCAGATGCTGGAAACCAGATTCTGGATTAGTGGTGCTGGAAGAGCACAGCAGTTCAGGCAGCATCCAAGGATCTTTGAAATCGACGTTTCGGGCAAAAGCCTTTCATCAGGAATAAAGGCAGTGAGCCTGAAGCGTGAAGAGATAAGCTAGGGGAGGGTGGGGGTGGGAAGAGAGTAGCATAGAGTACAATGGGTGAGTGGGGGAGGAGATGAAGGTGATACGTCAGGGAGGAGAGGGTGGAGTGGATAGGTGGAAAAGGAGCTAGGCAGGTCGGACAAGTCCGGACAAGTCATGGGGACAGTGCTGAGCTGGAAGTTTGAAACTAGGATGAGGTGGGGGAAGGGGAAATGAGGAAGCTGTTGAAGTCCACATTGATGCCCTGGGGTTGAAGTGTTCCGAGGCGGAACATAGAACATAGAACATAGAACATAGAACAATACAGCACAGAACAGGCCCTTCGGCCCACGATGTTGTGCCGAACTTCTAACCTAGATTAAGTACCCATCCATGTACCTATCCAAATGCCGCTTAAAGGTCGCCAATGATTCCGACTCTACCACACCCACGGGCAGCGCATTCCATGCCCCCACCACTCTCTGGGTAAAGATCTCACCCCTGACATCTCCCCTATACCTTCCACCCTTCACCTTAAATTTATGTCCCCTTGTAACACTCTGTTGTACCCGGGGAAAAAGTTTCTGACTGTCTACTCTATCTATTCCTCTGATCATCTTATAAACCTCTATCAAGTCACCCCTCATCCTTCGCCGTTCCAACGAGAAAAGGCCGAGAACTCTCAACCTATCCTCGTACGACTTCCTCTCCATTCCAGGCAACATCCTGGTAAATCTTCTCTGCACCCTCTCCAAAGCTTCCACATCTTTCCTAAAGTGAGGCGACCAGAACTGCACACAGTACTCCAACTGTGGCCTAACCAAAGTCCTGTACAGCTGCAACATCACTTCACGATTCTTGAATTCAATCCCTCTGCTAATGAACGATAATACTCCATAGGCCTTCTTACAAACTCTATCCACCTGAGTGGCAACCTTCAAAGATCTATGTACATAGACCCCAAGATCCCTCTGTTCCTCCACCTGACTAAGAACTCTACCATTAACCCTGTATTCCGCATTCTTATTTGTTCTTCCAAAATGGACAACCTCACACTTGGCAGGGTTGAACTCCATCTGCCACTCCTCAGCCCAGCTCTGCATCATATCTAAGTCCCTCTGCAGCCGACAACTGCCCTCCTCACTGTCCACAACTCCACCTATCTTCGTATCATCTGCAAATTTACTGACCCACCCTTCGACTCCCTCATCTAAGTCATTAATAAAAATTACAAACAGCAGAGGACCCAGAACTGATCCCTGCGGAACTCCACTTGTAACTGGGCTCCAGGCTGAATATTTACCATCTACCACCACTCTCTGACTTCGACCGGTTAGCCAGTTTTCTATCCAATTGGCCAAATTTCCCTCTATCCCATGCCTCCTGACTTTCCGCATAAGCCTACCATGGGGAACCTTATCAAATGCCTTACTAAAATCCATGTACACTACATCCACTGCTCTTCCCTCATCCACATGCTTGGTCACCTCCTCGAAGAATTCAATAAGACTTGTAAGGCAAGACCTACCCTTCACAAATCCGTGCTGGCTGTCCCTAATCAAGCAGTGTCTTTCCAGATACTCATAAATCCTATCCCTCAGTACCCTTTCCATTACTTTGCCTACCACAGAAGTAAGACTAACAGGCCTGTAATTCCCGGGGTTATCCCTATTCCCTTTTTTGAACAGGGGCACAACATTCGCTACTCTCCAGTCCCCTGGTACCACCCCCGTTGCCAGTGAAGACGAGAAGATCATTGCCAACGGTACTGCAATTTCATCTCTTGCTTCCCACATAATCCTAGGATATATCCCGTCAGGCCCGGGGGACTTGTCTATCCTCAAGTTGTTCAAAATGTCCAACACATCTTCCTTCCTAACAGGTATCTCTTCTAGCTTACCAGTCCATTTCACACTCTCCTCTTCTACAATACGGTCCCTCTTGTTCGTAAATACTGAAGAGAAGTACTTGTTCAAGACCTCTCCTATCTCTTCCGACTCAATACACAGTCTCCCACTACTGTCCTTGATCGGACCTACCCTCGTTCTCGTCATTCTCAGGTTTCTCACATACGCATAAAATGCCTTGGGGTTATCCTTGATCCTATCCGCCAACGATTTTTCATGCCCTCTCTTAGCTCTCCTAATCCCTTTCTTCAGGTCCCTTCTGGCTATCCTGTATCCCTCCACTGCTCTGTCTGAATCCTGTTTCCTCAACCTTATGTAAGCCTCCTTCTTCCTCTTTACCAGACATTCAACCTCTCTCGTCAACCAAGGCTCCCTCACACGACCATTTCTTTCCTGCCTGATAGGTACATACATATCATGGACACGTCGTATCTGCTCTTTGAAAAAGTTCCACATTTCCACCACATCCTTCCCTGACAGCCTATGCTCCCAACGTATGCTCCTCAAATCCTGCCTTACAGCATCGTAATTTCCCTTCCCCCAATTATAAAATCTACCTTGTTGTGCGCACCTATCTCTCTCCATAACCAAGGTGAAAGTCACAGAATTGTGGTCACCATCACCAAAATGTTCATCCACTAACAAGCCCACCACTTGTCCCGGTTCATTACCGAGTACCAAATCCAATATGGCCTCCCCTCTGGTTGGACAATCTACATACTGCGTTAGAAAAGCTTCCTGGACACACTGCACAAACACCGCCCCATCCAATCTACTTGATCTAAAGAGCTTCCAATCAATATTTGGGAAGTTGAAGTCGCCCATGACTACGACCCTGTGGCTTCTGCACCTTTCCAAAATCTGTTTCCCAATCTGTTTCTCCACATCTCTGCTGCTATTGGGGGGCCGAGAGTAAACACCCAACAAGGTGACTGCACCTTTCCTATTTCTGACTTCAGCCCATACTACCTCCAGAGGTTGATCCCCCTCAAACTTCCTTTCTGCAGCCGTTATACCATTTCTAATTAGCAATGCCACCCCCCCTCCTTTTTTCCCACCCTCCCTAATCTTACTGAAACACCTGTAACCAGGAACCTCCAACAGCCATTCCTGTCCCACATCTATCCACGTTTCCGTGATGGCCACAACATCGTAGTCCCAGGTACCGATCCACGCCTTAAGTTCACCCACCTTATTTCTGATACTCCTTGCGTTGAAGTATACGCACTTGAGCCCATCTCTGTGTCCGCAAGTAGTCCCTGTCAGTGCTACCTTCTCCACAGCCTCCCTGCAGTCTTGGGCATCCTGACAAACAGCTATCCTACTTGCTGGACTACAAGTCCGGATCCCATCCCCCTGCCAAATTAGTTTAAACCCCCCCGAAGAGTGCTAGCAAACCTACCCCCCAGGATATTGGTGCCCTTCTGGTTCAGGTGCAACCCGTCCTGTTTGTACAGGTCCCACCTTCCCCAGAATGCAGTCCAATTGTCCAAATATCTGAAGCCCTCCCTCCTACACCAGCCTTGCAGCCACGTGTTCAACTGCACTTTCTCCCTATTCTTTGCCTCACTGTCACGTGGCACCGGCAACAACCCAGAGATGACGACTCTGTCTGTCCTAGCTTTTAGCTTCCAGCCTAACTCCTTGAGCTCTTGAATGACCTCCCCACCCCTCTTCCTACCTATGTCGTTGGTGCCAATGTGCACCACGACTTCTGGCTGCACACCCTCCCCCTTAAGGATTCTGAAGACACGGTCTGAGACGTCTCGGACCCTAGCACCCGGGAGGCAACAAACCATCCGTGAGTCTCGTCCATGTCCACAGAACCGCCTGTCCGTCCCTCTAACTAGAGAGTCCCCTATAACTAGCGCTCTCCTCCTCTCCCCCTTTCCCTTCTGAGTCTCAGAGCCACAGACCCCTTCACTGCAGCTTACACCTGCAACGCTGTCCCCCCCAACAGTTTCCAAAGCTGTATATTTATTTTTTAGGGGAACGACCACAGGGGAACCCTGCACTGCCTGCTTCTTCCCCTTCCCACCTCTAACTGTTACCCAGCTACCTCTGTTCTCCGGCGTAACTATGTCCCTGTAGCTTCTATCAATCACCCTCTCAGCCTCTCGAATAATCCTCAGTTCATCCAACTCCAGTTCCAGTTCCCTAACTCGTTCGGTGAGGATCAGGATCTGACTGCATTTCCTGCAGACGAAGTCGGCAGGAGTATCGGTGGTCACCCCTACCTCAAACATCCTGCAGGAGGAACATTCCACTGCCTGCGCTGCCATGACTGTACACTTTCTCCAAAAACAAGAACACTGAGTCAATAACACTGAGTCACTTACCTGTGGACTTTAAAGTTAGGTTAGAGGAGGCCCTACGGAAGTAGGACCTGGGGTCTAGAACACACCCACTCAAATACTAATCACTTACCTTCCCGCCCAGCTATGCGCTCCAACCTCACTTCCGCTGCTCCCACTCAATGAGGCGTTCTTCCTCCAGGCGTCTGGTGGTGAGGGAGCGGCGGTGAAGGAGGCCCAGGACCTCCATGTCCTCGGCAGAGTGGGAGGGGGAGTTGAAATGTTGGGCCACGGGGCGGTGTGGTTGATTGGTGCAGGTGTCCCGGAGATGTTCCCTAAAGCGCTCTGCTAGGAGGCGCCCAGTCTCCCCAATGTAGAGGAGACCGCATCGGGAGCAACGTATACAATAAATGATATTAGTGGATGTGCAAGTAAGACTTTGATGGATGTGGAAGGCTCCTTTAGGGCCTTGGATAGAGGTGAGGGAGGAGGTGTGGGCGCAGGTTTTACAGTTCCTGCGGTGGCAGGGGAAAGTGTCGGGATGGGAGGGTGAGTTGTAGGGGGGCGTGGACCTGACCAGGTAGTCACGGAGGGAACGGTCTTTGCGGAAGGCGGAAAGGGGTGGGGAGGGAAATATATCCCTGGTGGTGGGGTCTCCCAGCTCAGCACTGTCCCCATGACTTGTCCGGACTTGTCCGACCTGCCTAGCTCCTTTTCCACCTATCCACTCCACCCTCTCCTCCCTGACCTATCACCTTCATCTCCTCCCCCACTCACCCATTGTACTCTATGCTACTCTCTCCCCACCCCCACCCTCCCCTAGCTTATCTCTTCACGCTTCAGGCTCACTGCCTTTATTCCTGATGAAGGGCTTTTGCCTGAAACGTCGATTTCAAAGCTCCTTGGATGCTGCCTGAACTGCTGTGCTCTTCCAGCACCACTAATCCAGAATCTTGGCATTTCTATGTTTATCAGCTATCAGCACTGTATGTCAGATCCCATTCTGCACAGAAGGCTTATCTACTTTGAGCACTATCAGCCTTTTTAACATTTTCCTTTAATCTGTTTTCATCTCATCCAGAATTGTGACAACTTCTTTGTTTACTATAGGTTAATACCCACTCCTTGGCAAACACCAAGAAATTACAGGCCTTATGGATTAAATCAACTGAAGAAATTAATTAGGGTTGAAGACTAAAACTTTTCAGCAACATTTTACTTGGAAAAGTAGATAAATATCTATACGTCCTGAAGCAAATGCTATTTTCAATGTAGAGATAAAAATAAACTGACTGGAAAAGTATGGAAAATCAATTGAAAATTTACAAAGGTTCCCTGAACAGCATGTGATCCATACTGTTAAACTTTACCCAATTTAACAAAATGTAAACCTAACTGTATTGAGTCAAGATTCATCCCAATTCTACATCGCATGATAATTATCTTTGAATCTTCTCAATGTAAAGGGGCGAGATGTTAATGAGGTCCATTTTTGGGGTAAATTTCATTCCAAATCAATTATAAACTATAGACTGGTGAGCTTGACATCGGTGGTGGGCAAGTTGTTGGAGGGAACCCTGAGGGACAGAATGTATTTGGAAAGGCAAGGACTGGTTAGGGATAAAGTGAGGTCTGCAGATGCTGGAGATCAGAGCTGAAAATGTGTTGCTGGAAAAGCGCAGCAGGTCAGGCAGCATCCAGGGAACAAGAGAATCGACGTTTCGGGGATAAGCCCTTCTTCAGGAAATGTCAATTCTCCTGTTCCCTGGATGCTGCCTGACCTGCTGCGCTTTTCCAGCAACACATTTTCAGCGCTGGTTAGGGATAGTCAACATGGCTTTGTGCGTGGGAAATCATGTCTCACAAACTTGATTGAGTTTTAGAAGAAATAACAAAGAGGATTGATAAGGGCAGAGCAGTAGCCGTGATCTATATGGACTTCAGTAAGGCGTTCGACAAGGTTCCCCATGGGAGACTGGTTAGCAAGGTTAGATCTCATGGAATACAGGTAGAACTACACATTTGGATACAGAACTGGCTTGAAGGTAGAAGATAGAGGATGGGTAGTGGAGGGTTGCTTTTTAGACTGGAGGCCTGTGACCAGTGGTATGCCACAAGGATCGGTGCTGGGTCCACTGCTTTTTGTCATTTATATAAATAATTTGGATGTGAACATAGGAGGTATGGTTAGTAAGTTTGCAGATGACACCAAAATTGGAGATGTAGTGGACAGCGAAGAAGGCTTGACTCACAATCGGGATCCCTGTCAATCGTTCCCTCCTCTTTACTAATTAATTCATCAATCTCACTGGTTCTTCCTCAATTTCTGACCCTGACTCTCTCTGGTTTTATCACTCCAAATTCAGAAGTGTTGACAGACCAATAAGCTGCTTAAACAGCACTGCACACAATTATACTACCATACAATGCAAACGCACAAATCTCTGTCCCTACTCTTCTCAGCTTGCAAACTACAGACATCAGTCACCTCCAGAAAATACTAAGTCAATTCAGAAGATCTCAAAAGAGACCTTGAAAGTAAGTAACTCACTTTGAGTACACATCCCCCTCAGAGATCCAGCACATACACTCCATGTGCAATATTTTGAAAGGCAGTTTAGGATACTTATTCCTAATTTTCAGGTACAAATGCTCATGCAAGCATTTAGCTCCACAGTGTGAAGCCTAACCAGTGATCTTCCATTGACCGCTCATAAAATGGCCCAAAACTCTTTCATACAGCCAGACTCAGACTTGGCCCACCCTAGATGTAACCTACAGCTGGGTCAGCATGGGAGCTAGTCCATTTCATGCCTGTCTGTCATCACTCATCTGCAGCAGGGGCACTCATTTTGTAGCAATAGCTCATCGCCAGTCAAAACAAAGTTTGAACAAGCAGAATTCCAAAACTAGTAACATTCCGTCTTGACATTTCACATACTGATGACATGAAACAGTTAGAGCGAAATTTCTGCCTCGTGTCTCATGTCTACTCAACAATGCATCCAATCAAATGGTGCCATTTTGAACCTTCAAATACATTCTTATCATTTTGCAACTAGGAATATGATGAAATAGTCAAGCCTGGAGAAATTATATATTCAGTCAAATTGAACAAAGGAATGTTTTTCAGGATTGACTGCGCTACCACTGATGGTATGATTCATTCAACTGTCAGTACCAACAAAGGCACATAGCAACAAACTAATTTGAATAACATCAGCAAGGCTTCAACAACAAGAGTTGCTCAACACTGAACACCACAATGGAAGCTGTATAGGACAGCTAGAAATGACATATAATTATATACTGCCTGAAAAGGAATGCAATGCAAAACAAAATGTAAACACAATGTACTTTAACACTAAACATTCTTTAACTGGAAACTGTTTGCAACATCAGGAATAATGTCCCATAATGAAAGAATATGGGTATAAATTGTGAAATAATGTGGATTTTTCTCCCCTCTGGGAGTAATGAGGAAGAAGGTCAAAGAATTGGATGCATTTCCCCCTTCCCACTGTGTCAGCAATGCAGGTCTGATTAAAAGGCTTCTCAGGCTCCCATCTCAACCCACCACTGATTAAGGAGTTTAAATGGTTAATTAACAGCCATTGACAGGCTGCAACCTTTGGGCTTGTTCCAGCCCAACGCAAGCTAAACCTCCTGGACATTCCTCAACTTCCTAAGGCTCCCCATTTCTGTTTGGTCAGCGGTGTCAAATGGAGGTCAAAAAGTGTGGTGCTGGAAAAGCACAGCAGGTCAGGCTGCATCCGAGGAGCAGGAGAGTCGACGTTTCAGGCATAAATCCTTCATCATTCCTGATGAAGAGCTTATACCCAAAACATCCACTCTCCTGCTCCTTGAATGCCGCCTGACCTGCTGTGCTTTTCCAACACCACACTTTTTGACTCTGATCTCCAGCATCTGCAGTCCTCACTTTCTCCAGTGTCAAATGGGGGCAGATTTTCCATGGTGAGGACAAGAAGCCTGCTCAACAGCATTTAAGTATCTAATTGGTTCTTGATCTAATGAGCTTTCTCGCTGGTGGTGGAGGAGACTAGTCTTTCCTAAAGTTACCCACCTCCACATTTGATGCACTAAATCCCAGCCTGAACTCTGCTCCTCATTCTGAGTATTTTTATTTGTAATTTAATTTGAAAAAGAAAGGCAGCGGCTGAACAGGCTGGGGCTGTTTTCCCTGGAGGATCGGAGGCTGAGGGGTTATAGAGGTTTACAAAATTATGAGGGGTATGGATAGGGTAAATAGACAAAGTATTTTCCCTGGGGTCGGGGAGTCCAGAACTAGAGGGCATAGATTTAGGGTGAGAGGGGAAAGATATAAAAGAGACCGAAGGGGCAACTTTTTCACACAGAGGGTGGTGCGTGTATGGAATGAGCTGCCAGAGGAAGTGGAGGAGGCTGGTACAATTGCAACATTTAAGACGCATTTGGATGGGTCTATGAATAGAAAGAGTTTGGAGGGATATGGGGCGAGTGCTGGCAGGTGGGACTAGATTGGGTTGGGATATCTGGTCGGCATGGACGGGTTGGACCGAAGGGTCTGTTTCCATGCTGTAAATCTCTATGACATGTATTTATACAGCATTTTTGACATCAAATGTCTTGAAGCACTTTAAAGCCAATGAAATACTTCCAAAATGTATTAATTTATGGAAAGCAGGGCAGCCAATTTGCACACAACAAGCTCCCAGAAACAGCAAATAACCAGCTAATCTGATTTTGTGGTTGATTGAGGGATAAATCTTGGTTAGAACACCAGGGATAGCTCACTTGCCATGAGAACTGTTTTTTTCCAAATCTGATACGGAGTCTCCGTTTACCGTCTCATCCTGGCAGTGCAGCATTCCCTCAGCAAAATTTGCCAGTGAATGTGAATAAATAAATTATGCAATTTGTTCTTGTAAATGGAACAAATGAATAAAATTGTAATAAAAGGTAGTTTTCTTCAAATTCTTAGGAACCTTAATAATACAAATAAACAAATGAAAACAACTTTCAAAGAAGAACTTATTCATAAAGAAAATGTTGCGCCATTTACTATATTACAATTATTTTCAATTGGAGTTTTTATTAAAAGGAATAGTTATTAAAAGGAATGTCAGTCCATTGGCAAAAGAAAAATTGCCATGATTACGAAGCAATCTGTGGATGAACATGACATAGCTAGCTCTGAAATCCTCAGAGTTAAACTGACCCAGGTTGGGGAAGTGCTCAGTCTGAAAGGAAATTTATTTATATGTGGGAGCCTCCTAGCACAAAGGAGGATCTGGACTTGTATATGGAATGTATTCAATTGCAGTGTTTTATTGTCCTTCAAAGCAAACTTATAGGATGAAGCACATGCAATTTCCAATATGTATCACTGCAATTTTAAAAATCTTCAGAGAGAGAGGCAACTGATGGGAGACAGGCCCAACTAAACAGAATGGGGCAGTACCATGCTTGCTTTGAAAGTGTACATGATGTTCAGTGCTGTGCTATGTCACACAGCATAGGCTGGATCCCTGCCTGTGCTGAGGTTGCTGATTTTAGCTCCCCTTCAGTGAATCTCAGTATTGGTTACAGAACAACCTCGGTTATCCGAACATCAATTATCCGAATTTCGGATTATCTGAACAAGACCTCAAGGTACATGCATTTCAATTGAAGTAGGAAAATTATATTCCTCATCCATTTTAATACATAATTTTGTAAATTTGAACAGGAATATAGATGCAAGAATGCTTTAATAAATAACTAACTTCAAATATATACTCAAGACGTGACGTTAGAGTTAAGTCTTATATTTTTTACAAAAAGGCTCTGCGATGCTTATTCTCCTGAGGACAAAGGTTTGTGTCTGTGAACACACAAGAACAGCATACGTGCAAGCCCAAGATATGCACTCTAATGGGAGGATTTCCTCGCAACATTGACTTGCTCTGTTTTGTAAACCCAACAATTTTTGTACTCAGCTCATTCTCCGGAGAGTTAAATCAAAAAAATGCACTTGCATTTTTCATTTCAGATGCTTTTTCCTCCCGTTATCCGATGACAACTCTTTTTTTTCCCCAAACAAAAAGCAGTTCAATACTTTTCAGCTGATAAGGAAATTCAATGTAACTTTTTTTTTGATGGGAAGAGCAAATCGTAGTGAGTTAGCGCACGTGAAAATAAACAGGACAACTTGAGAAACATGTTACCCCCCCCCCTAAAAAAAATTTAATGGGAGGACAGAAACTGAAGTCAGCGAAAAAGATCTTCTCTCTCTCCCTCTCTAAGGACTCGGCAGTCGCTGAGTGAGGGAGGGACAACACTTGGTTAGTCTGGACAGCAGGACGACACCGAACAGAAAGATGCCAGCTGCTGTCAAGGAGCGGGAAAAACCCGAGGAAAAAGTCAGCAAAAATTGCACAGACTTCAATCAAACTCTCGCCAAAAAGTGATTTTATTTGTAAAATGTCATTAATTTTTAAGCAATATCCAGTGTTTCTACACATTTTATTGATCGAATGAAATAGAACCTCTGTAAACATGCTTTTTTTAAAAGTAATTATGTTCAGTACGGCTTCCTTTGTTTATGATCAGATCAGTATTTGAACAATCAGTTATAAGAACCGCCCGTCTCATTTGGATAATTGAGGTTGTTCTGTATTCATGACTCTTATCTTGTGACTCTTGTTAGTAAGCACAGATAATACAAACTTTGGGTGTGTAGAGAACCCAGTCCTACTTGAGGAATTTGAATAGTCACATACACAACTTTCACTTGCATATTACTTCAACAAGATACCAGAGAACTGTTGAGATCTGCATGGACTCAAACTCCCTGTGCCTAAAGGAAATTAAACAGAAGAGAGAAATAAAAAGGGCCGGTGAATGTTATCTATATGGGCTTCAGTAAGACATTCAGCAAGGTTTCCATGGGACACTGGTTAGCAAGGTTAGCTCTCATGGAATATCGGGAGAACTAGCCATTTGGATACAGAACTGAGGGTGGTGGTGGAGGGTTGTTTTTCAGACTGGATGCCTGTGACCAGTGGAGTGCCACAAGAATCGCTGGGTCCAGTACTTTTCATTATTTGTATAAATGATTTGGATGTGAGCATAAGAGGTACAGTTAGTAAGTTTGCAGATGACACCAAATTGGAGGTGTAGTGGACATCGAAGAAGGTTATCTCAGATTACAACGGGATCTTGATCAGATGGGCCAATGGGCTGAAAAGTGGCAGATGGAGTTTAATTCAGATAAATGCAAGGTGCTGCGTTTTGGGAAAGCAAATCTTAGCAGGACTTATACACTTAATGGTAAGGTCCTAGGGAGTATTGCTGAGCAAAGAGACCTTGGAAGTGGAGTCGCAGGTAGATAGGATAGTGAAAAAAATGTTTGGTATGCTTTCCTTTACTGGTCAGAGTATTGAGTACAGGAGTTGGGAGGTCATGTTGTGGCTGTACAGGACATTGGTTAGGCCACTGATGGAATATTGCGTGCAATTCTGGTCTCCTTCCTATCGGAAAGATTTTGTGAAACTTGAAAGGGTTCAGAAAAGATTTACAAGGATGTTGCCAGAGTTGGAAGATTTGAGCTACAGGGAGAGGCTGAACAGGCTGGGGCTGTTTTCCCTGGAGCGTCCGCGGCTGAGGGGTAACCTTGTAGAGGTTCACAAAATCATGAGGGGCATGGATAAGGTATAAAGACAAAGTCTTTTCCCTGGGGTGATGGAGTCCAGAACAAGAGGGCATAGGTTTAGGGTGAGAGGGGAAAGATATAAAAGAGACCTAAGAGGCAAAGCTTTCACGCAGAGGGTGGTACGTGTATGGAATGAGCTGCCAGAGGAAGTAGTGAAGGCTGGTGCAATTGCAACATTTAAAAAGCATCTGGATGGGTATACAAATAGGAAGGGTTTGGAGGGATATGGGCCAGGTGCTGGCAGGTGGGACTAGGTTGCGTTGGGATATCTGGTCAGCATGGACGGGTTGGACTGAAGGGTCTGTTTCCGTGCTGTACATCTCTATGACTCTACGGCTGCGTGCATTTTCATTACCTTTCTAATACATACGTCCAGCCACAGATACAACCAACAAGTTTGAGTGCTGAAAACTCCTTGGAGTTTGAAAATTTATTGCTTTGATTTATAATAACATGTCATAAGTCAAAAAATAAAGCAGAAAACCCAAAATCTGGGTTAAAAATTAATTGGCACAGTTAACAGCATTATGGACTGTCCTGTCTTGTTTTTCTGAGAAATTGGATTGTCCGGTTTTGTTAAAATGATAGCAGCATGCATGCTTAGAGGATCACAATTTACTTGTATAATTTTTTTCCCCCTTTGCAGCAGGTAAAGAGCATGATGCTCAGGGATCTGACTGGTAGTTTACTTGCAAATGTACTATAATTGCACTCAGGTAGAGGATAACTTCCAATCACTGATGTTTTACTGGCAAAACAAAACAGGAATGCTATTAATGTCTTGTCAATATTGATTAAGTGATCCTGGTGAAATAGCAGATGTGATGATCTACAATTATATTTTGTTAAATTGTAATTTCGAAGACACGCAATGCAGTAATTTTATCATCCTTCACTCCTGAATCACCTCTCCGACCTATTGCTGAAAAATACACTGACCAGTGTGGCTCTGAACTTATTTGGAATTGAAGATCTAAATGTTATTCAATTGGTTTCTGCACCACTGGTTTGGGGATAGAAAGAATAAACCATGCTTCCCACAACCAATAGCTACTCAATGAGTTAAGATCAAAAGAAAGCTCTGAAACCACTATTCTATTTGGCAATGCCAATAAATGTTAAAGAAGTTGATATAACGTGTTGCCACAGCAGTGTTCAGGAAGTTTGAAGATGATCAGGATTGGGAATAAACATTTTAAATTACAAAGGATGTGTACTGTTCCCAGGAGGCAGATACAGGAAGTGATGAACAACATGCCAGTATCATATTACCCTATCTCTAAGAATCAAACCACAATCATAATAATGCCCTAGTAAATATTACAGCAGGTGAATGATGTCAACAATGTAAAAATATACGTATGCTGTGAATTTCAGTGCAAACATTAATTTTGCAGCGTCTCTTCTGTCAAGCTATTTTCCTCTCCTCAGTAATTGTTAATTATAAAACTAATCTTCAGCCAAGGTTGCAGCTGGCATGAATATACATCTGTTATCAGATTGTTAGAACCATTGCATTGTATTTGCTGCTGTATTGCCAATAATGCCAGATAAGGATACTCAGCTCTTTTAATTCCAGCTGTTTTGTCTCTAACCAAAGGTTTCCATCAAATGTGATTTCAATAAAAATTTAAATGTACTGTTTCACACTTGATATTAAAGTTCTGAATTTGTCAATAATTCTAGCATATAACATTAAATCTTTGCAAACTAGAGTTGCTTTTGTGTCAGAACAAAGTGTTAACTTTGACAATGTGTCTTTTTTTCAGCATTACTCTGGTAAAGTAAGTTTTGTATAATTCCACGTACACAATGTCATAAAAACATTTTTATAAGGCACAGACTCTCTCACAACCACCTGCCTCTAACTTATTACTACGACCAGTTGGTCTGCTATTTAACTTTATTGATTCTCCTGTGGTGCAAGAATACTCTTTGTAGTATTGAAATCATCCTGCCAGTTATCCCAACTCAATATTCACAGGGTTTTAAGAACATGGAACACCTTTATCAACCCTTTCTTTCCAGCATGAATCTCCAAGCATTTGAAAGATGTATTTTGTAAACGTTTTATACAAACCTAAAACAGTCTCTATAACACCACATACTGAAAACACCAAATTCTAACTGTCAGTATAGAGACCAAAACAACCATGCAATGTTTATCTGTGATGTTTTTCTAAATCGTACTTTCTGTCCTTCAATAACTAATTAATAAAATTGTTGAAATAGAACAGCATTCTGAACAGTTTCATTTAAGTGTGGACCTCACCATTTTTCTACTGTCTCATCTATCTTTATCTTCAATACCGAGGCTGTTTTCCTATCCAAATGTCTATTAAAGTAGCGTGATCCTAACGTTTGGGTGTTATTTAAGCTGAGTGGTCAAATGTTTGTTTTTTTTAAACTATGAATGCATTTTGCACCCACAAAAATAATTACTGTGAGAGCCCTGAAGAAATAAGGCAAGCATGATTATCTTGTGATTCACCAAAAAACTGCAAAGATTGAAAACCTAAAATTAATCAGACGGAATGACAGATCAGTATTTCTTAAAGCAAAAAACTATCCAAGTTATTTTTGTCTCTGTATCAAAATGCCAGTGCAAGACAGAAAATTCAATGATTAACCTACGTATACCACAAATAGATTATGTTATTTTATTGCTTTTTCTGGTCAAAGGACACTGTTTAAACTGGTATTACAATCACTAGCCCCATGTAAATGCTAATATGGTGGGTGGCACGGCGGCACAGTGGTTAGCACTGCTGCCTCACAGCACCAGAGACCCGGGTTCAGTTCCCGCCTCAGGTGACTGACTGTGTGGAGTTTGCACGTTCTCCCCGTGTCTGCGTGGGTTTCCTCCGGGTGCTCCGGTTTCCTCCCACAGTCCAAAGATGTGCAGGTCAGGTGAATTGGCCATGCTAAATTGCCCGTAGTGTTGGGTGGGGAGTGGATGTAGAGGTGTGGGTGGGTTGCGCTTCGGCGGGTCGGTGTGGACTTGTTGGGCCGAACGTCTGTTTCCACACTGTAATCTAATTCAATCTATTATATAATATTCATAGCACAAAGATTCCGCAGATAAAGAGTGCTTTAATAATACTTTTAAGAAACCACATCTGCTACTTTTTGATATCAACTATTTGAGTGGACCTATAGCATAAATGTGAACATTTTGGGAAAGTGGTTTTAGGTTGGACTTATATGTTGTTCAGTATCAGCCTTTCACTCCATGGGTCTGTCTGGCGATCATTGTGCTGCTTCCATATTCATCCATGGGTGTTCCCCTCTGAGATGAGACACTATACCCCCTTTTAATTTTAACTCACTCATGGCTCATTCACTTACAGTGAAAGTGAATTATTCTTATGGGGATGTGATGACTTAATGGTCTTATTGCTAGTTCAATAATCCAGGGAGAAAGTGAGGACTGCAGATGCTGGAGACCAGAGTTGAAAAGTGTGGTGCTGGAAACGCGCAGCAGGCCAGGCATCATCTGAGGAGCCAGAGAATCGACGTTTCAGGCATAAACCCTTCTTCAGGAATGAGGAAGGTGTGCCAAGCGGGCTGAGATAAAAGGTGGGGGGGTTGGAATTTAGGGGAGGGGCACTGGGAATACGATAGGTGGAAGGAGGTGAGGGTGAGGGTGATAGGCCAGAGAGGGGATGGGGCGGAGAGGTCGGGAAGAAGATTGCAGGTCAAGAGGGTGGTGCTGAATCCGAGGGTTGGGACTGATATAAGGTGGGAGGAGGGGAAATGAGGAAGCTGGAGAAATCTATATCATCCCGTGTGATTGGAGGGTTCCTAGGCGGAAGATGAGGCGCTCTTCCTCCAGGCGTTGTGTGGCCAGGGTCTGGCGATGGAGGAGGCCAAGAACCTGCATGTCCTTGGCGGAGTGAGAGGGGGAGTTAAAGTGTTCAGCCACGGGGTCTCCTCTACATTGGGGAGACAGGCCGCCTATTTGCAGAACGTTTCAGGGAACACCTCTGGGACACCCGTACCAACCAAGCCAACCGTCCCGTGGTTGAACACTTTAACTCGCCCTCCCATTTCGCCAAGGACATCCCCTCTTGACCTGCGATCTTCTTCCCGATCTCTCTGCCCTCACCCCCTCTCCGGCCTATCACCCTCACCCTCACCTCCTTCCACCTATTGTATTCCCAGCGCCCCTCCCAAAAATCCCCTCCCCCCCCTACCTTTTATCTCAGCCCACTTGGCACACCAGCCTCATTCCTGAAGAAGGGCTTATGCCCGAAACGTCAATTCTCCTGATCCTCGGATGCTGACTGGCTTGCTGCCCATTAATCCAGGGAAAAAGTGAGGTCTGCAGATGCTGGAGATCAGAGCTGAAAAATGTGTTACTGAAAAAGCGCAGCAAGTCAGGCAGCATCCAAGGAACAGGAGAATCAGGTAATGTTCTCATAACTTGGATTTGAATCTCACCATGGTAGATTGAATTAAGAATTGAATGATGACCATGAAGCCATTGTCAATTATCAGGAAAAATCCACTAAGGTCCTTCAGGTCCTCCATCCTTACTTGGACTGGCCTGTATATGACTCCAGACCCACAGCAACATGATTGACTCTCAACTGCTCTCTGGCCAAATTAGGGATGGTTAATAGATGCTGGTCTATCCAGTGATCCCCTTATTCTGTGAATTAATAAGATAAATGCAATTTCTACCTCCTAGCCCACAACCAAACTGCCACCCGAATTATTTAATGGATATTCCCTGGAGGAACTTGATCAACCTTATGGATCCATGGACCACAGTTGGAAAAACCACTGGTTAGGACAGAGAGATCCCATGTGAAAGCATGGAGAATGAGCAGGTACAAACATAAGAGAAGCAAGAATTACAGAAAATGTTAGGTACGTTAGTTAGGGGAAAATCTAGAGGAATGGGCCTGTTTGGGTTACTCTTTGGTGTGGACTTGTTGGGCCAAATGGCCTGTTTCCACACTGTAGGGAATCGAATCTAATTACTATTGGAGAGAGTGGCTGTTTAGACCTGGTATTAGCTGAATGTAGTATGTTTAGAATGTGGCCCCAGTGGCCTAATGGATAAAGAACTGGCCTCCTAAGTCAGGGATTGTGGATTCAAGTCCCATCTGGGATTGAAATCAATTTTGGGGCGGTTCAGTGGTTAGCACTGCTGCCTCACAACACCAGGGACCCAGGTTCGATTCCCACTTGGGGTGACTGTGTGTAGTTTGCACATTCTCCCCATGTTTGTGTAGCTTTCCTCCGGGTGCTCCCACGGTCCAAAGATGTGCAGGTCAGGTGAATTGGCAATGCTAAATTGTCCATAGTGTTAGGTACGTTAGTCAGGGATGGATGGTTGCTCTTCGGAGGGTCGATGTGGACTTGTTGGGCCGAAGGGCCTGTTTCCACACTGTAGGGAATCGAATCTAAAAAGAATTGAAGCTTTTCCACACAAGCAATCGATCTGTCTGGAGTGTGTGGTGGGAGCAGGTTCACTCAGGGTATTCGATGGTTATTTGAAAAGGAAGAATGAATAGTTATAGGGGAAAGGCAGGAGAATGGTACTGAGTGAGTTACCATTTGAAGGGTAATGCATAGTGGGCCAACTGGCTTTCTCCTACACTGCAACAATTCTGTGGAGCTCACCACACAGGACGGGGGGGGGGGGGGGGGCAAACTTCCACATTAAAAAAAATCTAAACTAAAAGAAAAATGCAAATTAGCGACACATTAGCCTGAATCACCTTCTGAACTGACAAGTTTCAGAGCGTGGACATGTCCAGTTGGGAACGGGATGGGGCAATGGAGGCACTAATGAAAGGCGCTGGAGTTGACCAATTTCTGTTGACCCTTGTCCAGCCGTCTGCCCCAGAGCTTCACCAGGACACCCAAGTCCTGTCCCCAGCGAGGTTAACATTCCATCCCGGGGGAACGGCGTTTCCCAGCCGGCACCGTCATCGCTTTGAGCATGAGTCAAGGACCACCCATCCCTTTTCCTGAGCAATTCTTGGTCAGAGTCAGTAGCCGAGGGGAGGGCGACAGGGAAAGCTCACAGTCTTTTGTTGCTTACGTGGTACGGAGGAAGGAGGTGGGGGAAGACGGATGGGCGGGAAAATAAAAGACAGCTCGATCATTGAGTGAGTAAGTGAGCGTGTGTGTGAATGAGGACAGCCCAGTGCTGTAGAGAATGGCAAAGGGAGAAGGTGGCGAGACGTGTGGCGTGACAGCGACTTTCTTACAGCCCAAGGCAGTCTCGGTGGACGAGCGGAGACTCAAACAGGTAACAGACAATCTCTCTCCTCCACCCCACCCACCAAACTTTGTAAACTGACCCTAATCCATCTCCTTATAAAATAATCTCCGCGCTCCCTTAACTTTATAAACTAACCCTAAGCCACTCCAAACTTTGTAAACTCACCCTAGCCCACCCTAAACGTTATAAACTAACCCTCCTGCATTTCATAAACTAACCTTAACCCCCCTTAACTTTGTAAACTAACCCTCACCCACCCTAAACTTTATCAACTAACCCTAAGCACCCTCCAAACTTTGTAAACTAACCCTAGCCCTCCCAAACATTATAAATTAACCCTAATCGTCCTAAACTTTATAAACTAACCTTAACCCCCTTAACTTTGTAAACTAACCTTAACCATCCCTAAACATTATAAAGTAACCCTCCTAAACGTTATAGACCATCCTTAACCTTCCCCCCCCCCCCCCCCCCGGCCTCAAATTTGTGAACTAATCCTAACTCTCCATAAACTTGATAAACTAACCGTAACTCCAACCCCGAGTCTAGCCTAGCTGAGAATGTGAGAAGGAACGCTTTCTCTGGCAGGCCGATCCTACTCGGTGGGTCAAAGAGGCGGAATTGTCATTTGAAAGTCCCTGAGGTCACCTTCGACTCTACAATTTCTCCTTTAGAGCTTGGCTTGATGTGTTCTCCCACCAACATTTTAAACGAGATTTAAAACGTCTGCCACCGACAGACTGAGCACATTGAAATCACATCGCAAACCCGCAGTATTTTCAAACAATACTCACTTAACCCTGAATTCAAAACATGAATTTCAATGGGTAACCCTTCAAAGGGGAGGGAGGGGTTAAAAAGAAAGTTGTTAAGGGCGCGAAGTTCGGAATAAAACTCCCGGCAGCGCTGCAGTAAGTGGAGGTAAAATAAAAATTAGCTTCAGTATTCGAGAATGTTTTGTTGTGAGGGAGAATGGACTGTGGGGTTGAAATCGGTAGTGATTGTTCCTGCAGTGGGAGGCGAACTCGTGGCTATGAGTGCCTTTGGTATGTGCCTGGGTTGTGAATACTCTGCCTAGATTGGTGTGTTACTGGGAGGTGTGTACCTCCCTCTGGCCATTCACTGAAGGCTGGGACTGTGCCACTTGCATTCCTGTTTGATCTGGAGACAGGCCGTGTTGTCACCGAAGGAGAAGTGAGATAAGACACGTTGCTTTTAACGGATTTGTAAAGAATCCAAAAGAAGGAACATACGTTTCAGGTTAGATTTCAGCCTGTGTGTGTGTGTTTGTATGCACTCGCCTTAAATCTGGGACGCAAGATTAGCCAATGTACAAGGCAGGGAAAAAGGTCGTTTGACTCAGAACGGTGTACAAGAGGAGATGAGTCAAGCACCAATTCAGCCCCTCGGATTTTCTAGCCAGAGATTCTGTGTCACACCTTTTGTAGCAGGTTGGATTTGAGTCCAGGCCTCCTGCACCGGAGGCAGGGACATGAACTGCCAGAGGAAGTGGTAGATGTAGGTACAGTTACAACATTTAAGAGAGGTTCTTGAAGGGGATCAAAGGGAGAATGGGGTTGAGAAACTTACCAACCGTGATTGATTGGTGGAGCACATGCGATGGGCCAAATGGCCTAGTTTCTGCTCTGCCATCTTATGGTTTTACAAGATGTTTGAAAAGGTACATGAATAGGAAAGGTTTGAAGGATAAGGGCCAAATGCAGACAATGGGGACTTGTTTTGTTTAGGAAACTTTGGTTGGCATGGACAAGTTGGACTGAAGAATCTGTTTCCATGCTGTATGGCTCTGTGGACGGCTGCATCGCTGAAGCCCTCTCATCCAGCCCTCTCCTAAAACCGAGCAGGAAGTTGGGTGTCCTTCTGAGCATGTTCCAATTTCACTTCCCCTGGAGTAAACCATGGCAGTTTGCTCAATGACCTGTTCTCCTTTCTTATCTTCTTTAGATATCACCAGGAATGCTATCAAACACAACTAAATGGTGATGGGAATAAAAAAACAAATAACCGTGACTTTTTTTTTATTTTTAGCTACTAACTGCCACCAGTAAAGCACCCATGTTGCCAATTAATTATTTACAGCCAAAGCCTGTTGTGGGCAATGAAAGCTGTCAAAGGTGGGGGGGAGGGAAGAGTGGAGGGAGCAGTGGGGGGGGAAGGGAGGGAGAGAGAGAAAGAGTGTGGAAAGGGCTAAATCAAAATGGAGTTGGAGAGGGAAATAAAGCACTGTAGCCACTGCAGTGCCTGTCCCTCTCTAAAGAGCATCAATGGACATCATGTGCTCTCTAGGCGAAAGTGAGAACTGCTGATGCTGGAGATCAGAGTCAAGACTAGAGTGGTGCTGGAAAAGCACTGCAGGTCAGGCAGCATCCAAGGAGCAGGAAAATTGACGTTTTGGGCAAACTCCCTTCATCAGGAATGAGGAATGAGCTCATTCCTCATTCCTGATGCAGGGATCCTGCCCGAAATGTGAATTTTCCTGCTCCTCGGATGCTGCCTGACCTGCTGTGCTTTTCCAGCACCACTCTAGTCTTGACCAGGTGCTCTCTCTCCAGTGGCACCAACATAACAGAAGATGGGCAGAGAGTTAGAGATATGACCCCCCCCCCCCCCCCCCCCCCCCCCCCCCACCCAAGCCTGCTGCATAGACCTCGTTATAGCCAGCTTGACCAGGTCTAGGAGCAGACCCACACCCCTCTGTCCTGGATGCCCAAAGATAAGGAGTATGGGGCCATTTTTCCCCTTTTTATTGTAAAAGGAAAGTTATAAATCAACTGTTTCTGATTGTAAAATAATGATCTTGTATGTTAGAATCATTTCTATTCTACTTCGACAGCGTTCTGCATGTCAGAGAAATTTGTGAAAATAAGCAACCTTTTTATTTCAGATCACAAGTATTTAAGGCTTGATGATTGCCAATGTTCACATTATTTTTGATTGTATCTCACTTTTGGATTCCAGCTTCCTTTTGAGATTTTTCTCCTAAACTGATCACAAACATATCCAAAGTACAAGGTTGTATTTGGCTATTAACCTTGGAGTAGTTATGTAGGATTTCTGAAATGGAAACACTGAAAATAGGAACAGGAGTAGACTCCTCAGCTCTTCGAGTCTCCTTTGCCATTCAATGTAAAAGGTAAAGTGCCCATAACCTTGCCAGACTGTAAGGCTGCTTTGTCATTAAGGAGATGACTGCTAGTAGTTTAACCTATGGCTCACCATGTCTCAGGCAAGGAGAGAGGTTGGAATTGACCCAACATCATAAGCATCACCTTGCATCATAAATCAACCATCAGCCTGATCACTAACTCAGTGCCCTGTTCCTGCTTCTGCCCCACATCCTTTGATCCCTTTAGCCTTTTAACTCCTGCTTGAAAACATCCAATGTTTAGCCTCAACCACTTTCTGGTTCTAAAGTAATAATCTTGCATGCCAGGATTATTTCTACTTTAACTCTATGGCCACAGTCTCACCACTGTCTGGGTGAAGAAATCTATCTGAATCTCAGTCCTAAGTGGCCTAAGCCAAATTCTTAAACTGTGACCCTTGGTTCTGGACTCCCCGCATCATTGGAAACATCCTTCCTAAGTTTACCCTGTCTAGTCTGGTTAGAATTGTATGGATTTCAACAAGATCCACTTTCTCATTATTCTAAACTCCAGTGAATAAAGTCCTAACTGATCCAATCTCACTTCATATGTCAGTCCTGCCATCCCCGCAATCAGTTTGGATAAACCTTCATTGCATCCTTTCCATAACCAGAATGCCCTTCCTCAGATAATGAGTCCAGATCTGTATACAGTACTCCGTGTGTGGCCTCACCAAGGCCCTGTGCAATTGCAGCAAGACATCCCACCTCCTGTATTTGAAGCCTCATGCTATGAAAGCTAACATACCATTTACCTTCTTAACTGCCTCCTGCATCTGCATTCATTCAGCAAGTAGTGTACAAGGCCACCCAGGTCTTGTTGCGTCTCTCCAGTTCCCAATCTGTCACCATTCACATAACAATCTGCTTCCTGTTTTTGCTACCAAAGTGGATAATCTCACATTTATCCACATTATATTTAATTTGGCATGCATTTGCCCACTCATTCAACTTGCCTATATAACACTGAAACATTTCTGCATCATTATCACAGTTCACTCTCTCACCCACATTTGTGTCATTTGCAAACTTTGAAGCTGTTATATTTAGTTCCCTAGCTAAATCATTCATTTACATTGTGCATAGCTGGGATCCTAGTACTGCAGTACCCACTAGTCACTGGCTAACACTCTGAAAAGGATTCCTGTATTCTCCCTGTTTGCCAGTCAGTTCTCTATTCACATTCAGTATGCTAACCCCAATGCAATGTGATTTAATTTTCCATGCTGGTGTCTTATGTGGAACTTTACTGAAATCCTCCCGTAAGTCAAAGCAAATCACACCCTCTGTCTCTCCCTTATTGACTCTGCTAGTTGCATTCTTGAAAAATTCTAGTGGATTTGACCAATATGATTTCCCTTTCATAAATCCATGCTGATCCTGTTAGAATTTCCAAGTGCTCTATTACTAAATGATGTTTGCTCACATAAACAATATATGTTGGATATAAATGGCCTAAATTAATAATGTTCCTTCCAATGTGCCCCATAGAGTGGTACATTAGGTGTAATACTGAAATTAGAGCATCATGTAACATGAGAAAGTTTGATTCTTAAGTGCAATTGTTAGCAATTTGACAAGCCTTACCCCGCCTCCTTTTTTAAAAAAAATACCCAGCAACATCTG
This sequence comes from Chiloscyllium plagiosum, assembly GCF_037043375.1. NCBI lineage: Eukaryota > Metazoa > Chordata > Chondrichthyes > Orectolobiformes > Hemiscylliidae > Chiloscyllium > Chiloscyllium plagiosum. Next base: position 16,420,085 of record NW_028270168.1, read on the forward strand.
ACTCAGATTGGATTCTGATGCATGGACGCCAGCTGCTGTCAACACCATAGCGATGTTGGTATTCTTTACCTGAGATTATTAACAGAGTATTTGATGGAGTGGGTGCACCCCATTCTCAAATGCTGTGCACCATTTTATAACATGTTACTGATTGGCAAGTAGGAGCAGGAACCTTTGTTATTCCATCCCCAATTTAATATTAAGGATCTTGCTTTCCATTTTCATTGGTAGCCACTTCGTAAATCTGCTGTAAACAGCACAAACTAGTATCGGAGCTTTTCAGGTTTGAAAATATGTCATATTATTAGGTGCCAAGGATTTGGCTTTTGGAGAATGTTTAATTTTAATGTTTAGTCAAAGATAATTGTGAATTATTCATAAATTCAATGTAAGTCTGCCCCCTGATTTTAATGGCTTGCCATATTAACTGCAAGGTATGTTTACAAAGTGCTAAATGCACCATAGAATTATTTTCTAATTGCTGTTAAGTGTGTGGACAGAGCAAGTACAAGATATTCATGTAGTTAACAATACTTGATTGTACAAATCATCTAACGATGCTGGCTGGATCAGTTAATTCAACACACACTGTATATCAAACTTGGATTTTAGATTCATATGTTACCATTGTGTGTTGGCATTACCAAGAGAGGCTCAGTTTTAAACAAATCGTTGTTGAAAATTAACACAGCAAAAACATTCTTTGTTCCCTAAAATAGAACAAATGTAATCTACAAATTATTTTAGGGAACTTAACACATTTAAATTATAATAGTTCTCATATGGTTTAATGTGGACCTAATGGCTGTTATTGATACAAATTGACATTGGATCTGGTATCAGTTTGTAGATACAGTAAATAGGATAAAAACACCCACAACACTGTTAATGTACCTTAGTAAATAATTCATGGTCTGTTTTAAAGCAAATTTCACTCTATCCTTTCAGAGGGAAGTGAGAAAGAATCTATCGGTATGCAATAAGCTTTGCTATGCTATTGGTGGAGCACCCTATCAGATAACTGGATGTGCCATTGGATTCTTCCTACAAATTTACCTGTTGGATGTAGCACAGGTAAGTCCCACTCAATCAGTAATATCAATGTGTGGTGATTTAATTACTAAGTTCAGGTTAATGACTGAAATGAGAAGTGGTATTAAATAAAAAGTAGGTGTTCCTATTTCTGATATTGAATATCACTACTGGAATGGGGCTAAACCAATCAAAAAATGACTTTAACTCCAACATGTGATAAGTCTTTTCCAATTGTTAGGATTTGGAAACCTTACACCTTACCTCAAAAGAACACAAGTCTAGACCAATACAGAGTTCAACCTCCAAATGCTGTAACTGTATTCTAAAGGTGAATTAAAAGCTGTCTGAGGTCTACAGAATAAATATTTGTAATCCATCATTTAGCTATTGCAGAAAATGATTTTTCTGTTCAGAGCTGAGGAATATCTTCAGTTGTGATAAAAGCAAAATACTGCAGATACTGGAAATCTGAATTAAGAAGAGAAAATTCTGCAGAAACTCAGCAGTTTAAGCAACTTCTCTGGAGAGAGAAACAAACTTAACATTTCAAGTTCAGTATGACTCATCTGTTTATTTCTTTTTCAAATGCTGCCAAACCTGCTGGGTTTCTCCAGGACTTTCTTCAGTGATGATGGTGAAGTTTAATTATTTCTTCATGAAGAAGATGAATCTGTTTTAAATGACTGAACAATTCTCAAATGCAATTGTTTAACAGATTGAATTAGGTGCTTCCTCCAATGTTCTCCCTCCACTCTCTTCTGCAATACATTGAGTAGCCATACCACTTCCAGAACCATGCATTAAATTTAGTTTCTAGTCTGTTTTCAGTTGGCCACTTCTAGGTGGAAAATACTAAGGACATTACAGTTGGCTTTCCCTGAGAGGGAAATAAGGCTCCCCCTCCTGATTGTTTTCCAAGAAGCTCTGCTGAGAATGGAAATGCATGCAGGTTGTGTAGAGAAAGAGGGCCATGCTGACTGGGCCATGAAGTAGCAGGGTAATACGCCCTTTATAGATTTGCATGAATAATGGCCATGTGGACTGCCCAAAGATCCTGAACACTTCTCAACCAGTAGCTTAGCACAGAGTTAATTCCGTGATGAGAAGGGAGAATATTGATGAGAAGGTGAAAAATAATAGAAACTATCTTGTCAGTCAACTTAATCTATAATAGCTCACAGATGCTTGCTAAAATTAGCACATGCATTGAATGTCACTGATCAAGACATTTCTAAATGTTATTGCAAAGTAGTGCTGAACAGTGCCATATGTTTAACTTGCACTGCAGGGCAATTTATTTTTCTACTGTACAAATGAGTCATTTTATTCTGTTTTGCTTGTTTTCACGTAATCTTCGAACACACAGCTTCACCCTTCATCTGCATCTTTGATCCTCTTCATTGGCCGTGCCTGGGATGCCATCACTGATCCATCTGTGGGTTTTCTCATAAGCAGAAGTAAATGGACAAGGTTTGGGAGGCTATTGCCATGGTAAGAAGGTTTTTGTGATTGAGATTTTCACATTGTATATTACTGACGAGAAGCGGTAGGGTGTAAAGAAACCTTTATCTGTGTAAAGTTATTCACTAAATGCAAAATAAGGATTCATACGGGCTAAAGTCCACATATTCGCATGAACCACGCAGTTCTTACTTAATGTCGTCCCATTGAATACGTTTCAATGTAGATCGTAATGTTATGCTTTAATGTTGTTCAGAATGGAATCTCAGTCTTACAAATGCCTGGGAACTGACAAAAGCACCAAATATCAGCGGTTTACCTTCAGAGTTTCAGCTCAATGACCTGATTTATAATGGAGGGTCGGTTGCGATCATAAAATGCCTTTTTAATTGTGAGAAGAAATTTGCAATGAGAACCTGTGCATAAATGCAAATGATTTAAAATGTCCTAAATGAATGTAAATAAGAGATGTGACTAAGGTCATAGACCACATGACTAATGATATGACAGGTGGCACAGTCGCTCAGTGGTTAATACTGCTGCCTCTCAGCACCAGGGACTTCGGTTCAATCCCACCCTTGGGTGACTATCTGCCTGGAGACACGTTCTCCCTGTGTCTGTGTGGGTTTCCTCAGGTACTCTGGTTTCCTCCTTTAATTCAAAGGTGTCCAGGTTAGGTGGATTGGCCAAGGGAAATGCAGGGTTACAGGGATTGGGTAGAGGGTGTGGGTCTGGATGGGATGCTCTTTGGAAGGTTGGTGTGAACTCAATGGGCTGAATGGACTGCTTCCATCCAGTGGGGATTCTAAATTTGCAAGCCATTACTTTTGTCTAACCTACCCCTACCCCTTATTGGAAATATGTTGATTCTTGGAGCACTCCTGAGTTTGTAATACAAATGGCTCGATTTAAATTCAGTTCTGTTTTTGCAAATGCAGAGAATTTATTACTCATCAGGGTGATGGTCTAAAATTTCCCCCAGTCTGTGATAGAGTTAAAGTTTTACTCAGCCATGTAGACTCTTTACAACCCCCTCCCAGATCTGAGTGAAGGGTCTTTTTCCAATATTTAGAGCAGGTATTATACTCTCTCTGTTCCAATCCCCACCATCCTGGAGGACAGGGGGAACATTTCTATCTTTTAGAATATTTAGAATCAGAATTCTGGATTCACAGTTGAGCCATTTCCTCAAAAGAATACTTTTTTGTGATCTAATTTCTGAAGTGTTGCTTAAATTCCTTCTGAGGAGACTCTGGGGTTGCTGGTCAGTTTGTGGGTGTTGTGAATAATTCTACTTTAACACATTGTAGCTACATAGGCCAAGATTCGTGGAACAGCTAATATTTTCCTGCCCATCACTTGTCGATTTTTGTATCTGCAATAGCCACATTTTGTTTTCTTTGTTCTAGTCTTGGGACCACTCCATTTTAAGTGCAATCAACTTCTGAGCAGATTAGATTAGATTAGATTAGATTCCCTACAGTGTGGAAACAGGCCCTTCAGCGCAACAAGTCCACACCGACCCTCCAAAGAGCAACCCACCCAGACCCATTCCCCTACATTCACCCCTGACTAATGCACCTAACACTACGGGCAATTTAGCATGGCCAGTTCACCTAACCTGCACATATTTGGACTGTGGGAGAAAACCGGAGCACCCGGAGGAAACCTACACTAAACTTAGAGCAGTGGTCATCTTTCAGTGGCACCAAAAGTTTGGTCTTGGTCATTATCCTACTGGCCTTTTGATAATTGGGTCAGCACAACACTACCCCACAATGCTAAGGACCTCTGTTCGATTCCAGCTTTGGGTGACTGTATGGAGTTTGCCGTTCTCCTCATGTCTGTGTGGGTTTCCTCCAAATGCCCGAGTTCCCTCCTACGGTCCAAACATATGCAGGTTAGGTGGATTGGCCATTGGAAATGCAGGGTTACAGAGATAGAGTGGGGGGGTGGGGTCTGCGGGGGATGCTTTTCAGAGGGTCAGCACAGACGTGATGGGCTGAATGGCCTCTATCTCCACTGTAGGAATTTTACGACCCTGAATCCCATTCCTTAGCTCCAGCTTGCCCAATACAGTTTAAAAAGAGCAATTTCAATATTTTGAATTCAATTTGGAAAATTACAAAGTTATTCATTTACTTCCACCCAGTTTCCCTTTTTAAAATACTGCTTTCTTAGGATGAGAAAAGATTTTTAAAATTCTATCCTTCTTGATCACCAACATCCCTGCTACTCCACTCAAATTGAAAGGGCTTCTAGTCTGACCTCTTCAACAAAACTGTATCCAGAAAAACTGGGGAGGCACCACTATATAAAAAAAAACTCACCCCTGCAGACTCGCTCACTGCAGGAGAGGAGGTGTTGGGATGCAGAAACAGTTTGAATCTCTGTTTCCCAGCCCTAGAGAGAACATTCAGCACAAAGTGTCAGGCGTAAAGAGAGTTTCCAGTACACTTTTAGCACATGTTGGCATGTGCCCTAGCTGAGGAATAGTGAATGCATCTTTACATGTTCTTCCTGATAGAACGGAATAAAGTAGATCCTGCCAGGATATTAACATAGTTATTTCCTGTGCCCGTTCGCTGTTCCGTTAGAGTTGTTATAGGAAAGTTTTTTTTAATCTACAAACTGCTGGTGGGACTGTGGTGCATTTGGCAGCAGGATCTAATTCCTGGCACACGTTGTTCAAATATGAAGCAGCAGTCACGTGCTCTGATTCTGTTGCCTTCATTATGGCCCCTTCCTTGGAGTCAGACCAGAGCTGGACTCCTGCTGAAATAAATTGGCAACTGAAGCTGTTGGTCTGTGTGCCTGTACCCTGTCTATAGTGCCTCCATCTGCACCTCGGTAAATGGCTCCTTTTCTTTTGGCAAGGCACAACAGCAGTGAATGCACTTCTTCCCTCCTCGTTCCAACTACACAATTGAAACTCTGTCTGCTCACTCTAATCCAAATGAACTTGTGAAACCGAATGTGTTTTCAGTTAAATACATGTATTACTATTATATATAGTGACTGTATCTGCTGCATTCATCATAGAATAAATGCACAATATTAGAGTAAACTGTCACCAACTCCAGAATTTCCTATTTGTTCATGGGATGTGGACATTACTGGATAGGCCAGCATATTCTCTTCATCCCTAATTGCCCAGAGGGCAGTTAAGAATCAACCACATTGCGTTGGGTCTGGAATCACATGTAGGTTAGCCAAATAAGGATGGTCGATTTCCATTCCTAAAGGACACCACTGAATGTTTACAATGGCTGACAGTGGTTACATAGTCAGTACTTGGCCAGCTTTTATTCCAGACTTTTATTGCCTCCATGTTTCACCATTAAGGAGAGGCAATGACCTGTGGTATTATCGCTGGACTGTTAATCCAGAGATCCAGGTAACGTTCTGAGGATCTGAGTTCAAATCCCACCACAGCAGATAGTAGAAGTTGAACTCCATAAAAATCTGGAATTAAGAGTCTAATGTTGACCATGATGCATTTTACGATTGTTGGAAATGCCTTTTAGGGAAGGAAACTGCCATCCTTACCTGGTCTGGCCTACATGTGACTCCAGACCCACAGTAATGTGGTTGACTCTGAACTGTCCTCTGGGCAATAAATGCTGTCCTAGCCAGCCATGCCTTCAACCTGTGAACAAATTGAAAAAAATCTGCTATGGTAGGATTTGAACCCATGTCCCAAGAACATTTGCTGGGGTGAAACTGCTTCCTCCAGGTTTGGCAGTGTACCTGTAGGAACCTTAGTTGTAAAATATCTACAAGAGGTTTGACCCTTGAAAGAACCTTGAAGAGGTGTTTAGCATTTCTTTGGCACGAAGTAACATTTGCAGTCTGACCATAGAACATAGCAGCAGGAAAGTTGCAAATCAGCCTGAAGCTTGTTTAAGCAAAGTCCCTGCCTTCCCTTCTGTCAGACTTTGTGAGGATGGGCTTTATAAACATCACTTGTTTGAGACAAGTTAAACCCTATAATACTGTGTTCACTCTCCCAATAGGCTGGATGCTGTCCAGACCATTGCTCCATGATAGAACACCACCAAAACCCTAACTCATTTGATTACTTGTTCTATTTCTTTCCTGGATGCCCTTTTCTTTTCCCACCTCCACCTTTCACCTAGTTCAAAACTCTGGACAGATTTTAAGATCAGCATTTATATGCGCAATCTTGTTCTGGTTTCTTTGGAATAACATTCTCCTACCATTCATCCAACCACCATCACTTCCACCCTACCTGCACACAGATTCACAACCCAAACCTGCCCACTCCCCTGGTAGGAACGGACTTTTGATTTTACCAACACCACAGTTCAGTTTCAAAACCATTCTTCCTTGCAATATTTTTGTCAGCTTTGTAAAAACAAGCATCTGAACATGCCTTTGTGCAGTAAACCTTTTCACTTTCCTGCCTGCTGTTCACCTTTCATCATCGTAGTTTTTTAAAAAGAATGTGAGTGTTGAGAAGATATGTCGCTCAGGTTGAGGTTCTGGATGTAGGTTTGCTCACTGAGATGGAAGGTTCATTTTCAGACATTTTGTCACCCTACTAGGTAACATCATCAGTGAGCTTCCAGATGAAGCTTCATTCGGAGGCGCACTGAAGATGTTACCTGGTATGGTGACGAAACGTCTGAAAATGAACCTTCCAGATCAGCGAGCAAACCTACATCCCAAAAAAAGGTTCATGGGATGTGGGCGTCGTTGGTTAGGCCAACATTTATGATCCGTCCCTAATTGCACCGAAGGTGATGGGGATTCACCATCCTGAACCGCTGGACTGGGGGGATCTACATAGCAGGTTGTGGAAGTGAGTTCTAGGTTTTTGCTGTAGTGACGTTGTTTCAAATCAGGGTGATGTATGGCTTGGGAGGAAAGTTTCAGATGGTGGTGATCCCACGCATCTGCTGGCCCTGTTTAGTACACACTGAAGATTGCAGGTTTTGAAACTGATCTGAAAATGTTTTGGGAATTCAGCTGTAGGAGATGCATCTCAGCAAGGTGAGTTGCAAAACAAGGGAAAGCCTTAGGGATTGTGGAATTTATTTTGTTGGAGTGCTTGTTTATGGTTCCAAAGTTGGGATTAAATTTCACTGAAAAATGACTACTTCTTGCTTTGCAGCACTGAAGGGAACAGCGATTACTTAAAAACCCTACAACAGAGAATCACAAGGACACTTAATATTCACCTTTCTGCAGCTTCACTGGCCTCCAATTTCATTAGGTGATAGTAGTTTCATTTTGAAATGGGAAAATGATTGTTGAATTGTCATCACATGACAGTTCAAAGATTTACACCTGGAAGGAAATACCCCACACTTTATCTGAAATCACAGGTGACTATTTCATACGTTAAAAGTAACTAAAAACTATGCCAGAAATTCTGATTAGGCCGTTTAAACGTCAGCCCCTGCAATTAAAATAAAGATCCATGTCAAACTTACTAGTAAAACTGTAATGAAATTGATGTTTGTTTGTGTTTTGTTTTTGCATCAAAATTCTATAATTAACCTGATAAAAGTTTGGTTTGCTGCTGGATACTGGTGTTGATCCAGAAGAAGCTAGTCTGTTACTGGAACAACACTGGAAGTATTGTACTGCTGCATCTAAATGTTTGATTGTATTTCAGTCAACAACATCCCAAGCCCCTCAACATCTTATATTTCTGTGTACAGCCACGGTTGAGCAGCCAAGTCACTAATGCTTTACCAGACTGTAAGACAGTTCTGTCATTAGAGAGAGATGACTGGAGGTGATTTAACTTGAGGGTCACCATACCTCAGGCGAGGGGAGCAGTTGAGAAGGAGAGTCCTTCATGGTAACCTCAGCTGGTCATAGAGTCATGGCTTTGCGCGTGGGAAATCATTTCTCACTAACTTGATTGAGTTTTGTTGGAGGAGTAACAAAGAGGATTGATGAGGATAGCGCAGTGGATATGATCTATATGGCCTTCAGTAAAGCTTTCGGCAAGGTTCCTCATGGTAGACTGGTTATTTGGATACAGAACACGCTCAAAGGTAAAAGACTGTCTGGTGGAGGGTTGCTTTTCAGACTGGAGGCCTGTGACCAGCAGTGTGCCACAAGGATCAGTGCTGGGTCCACTGATATTTGTCGTTTTATATAAATGACTGGGATGTGAACATAGGAGGTATGCTTAATAAATTTGCAGATGACTCTAAAATTGGAACTGCAGTGGACAGTGAAGAAGGTTCCCTCAAAGTACAATGGGACCTTCATTAGATGGGCCAATGGGCTGAGAAGTGGCAGATGGTGTTGAATTTAGATAAATGTGAGGTGCTGCATTTTGGAAAGGTAAAACAGGGCAGGACTCATACATTTAATGGTAAGGTCCTGGTGAGTGTTGCTGAACAAAGAGAACTCAGAGTGCAGGTTCATAGTTCCTTGAAAGTGGAGTCACAGTTTGGCTGCTTTATGGAGGTGGCTTCTGTGTCCATCAAGCCTTAGAGTGGGATCAAGCCCAGATCTAAAAGTCTTTGAGGCAGGGGAACAGTCAACCTCCCTTACAAGTTAAATTATTTTTGATTCCAAAAATATGGCATGGTGGCTCAGTGTTTAGCACTGCTGCCTCAGAGCCCCAGGTACGTAGGTTTGATTCCACCTCAGGGTTACTGTGTCTGTCTGGGTGGAGTTTGCACGTTCTCTGTGTGGATCTCCTCCCATGGTTCAAAGATGGGCAGGTTAGGTGGATTGGCCATGCTAAATTGCCATGATGTCCGCAGATGTGCAGTCTAGGGTGGTTAGCCGCAGGAAATGCAATGTTACCGGGTGGGATGCTCTTTGGAAGGTCAGAGCTCCCACACTGTAGGGATTCGAAGATCTGATTCAGTAAAACTGTAATAGTCTCTCTCAGCTCTTTTAATTTTCAGTCATATCATAGGCAGTTTCTTTAGATAGTTGAAGGCATGAAGTTTCTGACCAGCTTTGTAGACTTTGTGTTGCAGGATTAACCCTGCTGCCCTGGAGTTCCGTTTGGGTTGCCTATCGGGCATTCATAGGCAGGGCAACACTTGGCTGACAGACTGCATGCAATTCAGAGAGGTTCATTTATTACAATATGTAAGTTGATTGGAAACCAAAAACAATTGGAACCATCAGTCACAGTGGTGGAATTTTCCAGAGGGTGTTGGGATTCTGATGTCAGACCAGTATGATAGTGCCAGGCTCCATCATCCTGGCTGCCAAATGGGAGTTGTCATTGTAATTGAGGACAGAATGCAGACTTCTGAGGCCTCTGGAATATGTCAAGCCAACAGCCTCACCAGGGGAGAGAGATCCTGCCAAGACAGGCAGAGACTCGATAACAACATGAAAAATCTACTTAGAGGGTTTGGTGGAACTTTGAACAGTTGGTTAAAGGCTTGTACTTCTCAATTGGATGAGTAACCTGTGCTTGCTGCTTCTAAAGGCCGGTTTAAGAGCTCAAGCGTGTTCCACTGCCTGAGTCTGTCTCCTGCGAAGTAACTGAAGGATTGTAACTGACAACTGAATTTTGGAATAAAAATCAGACCCGCAAAATATTTTTTTAAATTTTAAAAGTGCTCCATTTATACTCCCTGCTGGCACAAACATGCTCAATATTGTATTCTGGATTCATTCCAAAGTAATTGTTTTTCCCAGTTATCAAATCCCTGGGAAAAACCATTTCTTTGGAGCCAGCCTGTGATATTTGTATTGTTTGATGTTTGTTTGCAAAGACTCTCTTGTTTGAAACAAACGGTAGTATTGTTGCATTTTACTGAGCAAAAATAGCCACCTTGCGTTTCGAAATGAATTCCACAGAGATGACCCACTGTTCTGTTTTAAACCATCATGAAGTGAGTTTTGCTGGAGGTTAGAAACTAGGATGAGGTGGGGGAAGGGGAAATGAGGAAACTGTTGAAGTCCACATTGATGCCCTGGGGTTGAAGTGTTCCGAGGTGGAAGATGAGGCGTTCTTCTTCCATGCGTCTGGAGGGAGCGGCGGTGGAGGAGGCCCAGCACCTCCATATCCTCGGCAGAGTGGGAGGGGGAGTTGAAATGTTGAGCCACGGGACGGTTTGGTTGATTGGTGCGGGTGTCTCGGAGATGTTCCCTAAAGCGCTCTGCTAGGAGGCGCCCAGTCTCCCCAATGTAGAGGAGACCGCATCGGGAGCAACGGATACAATAAATGATATGAGTGGATGTGCAGGTAAAACTTTGATGGATGTGGAAGGCTTCTTTAGGGCCTTGGATGGAGGTGAGGGAGGAGGTGTGGGCACAGGTTTTACAGTTCCTGCGGTGGCAGGGTCAAGTGCCAGGATGGGAGGGTGGGTCGTAGGGGGGCGTGGACCTGACCAGGTAGTCACGGAGGGAACGGTCTTTGCGGAAGGCGGAGAGGGGTGGGGAGGGAAATATATCCCTGGTGGTGGGGTCTGCTTGGAGGTGGCGGAAATGTCGGCGGATGATTTGGTTTATGCGAAGGTTGGTAGGGTGGAAGGTGAGCACCAGGGGCGTTCTGTCCTTGTTGCGGTTGGAGGGGTTGGATCTGAGGGCGGAGGTGCGGGATGTGGACGAGATGCGTTGGAGGGCATCTTTAACACGTCGATTTCGAAGCTTTTCGGATGCTGCCTGAATTGCTGTGCTCTTCCAGCACCACTGATCCAGAATCTGGTTTCCAGCATCTGCAGTCATTGTTTTTACCTCCCTGAGCTTTCCTCTGGCTGGCAGCTCATGCCAATCAGAGGCCGGATTACACCCCCAGTATTATTGTGGTGGGGGCCCAAGGCGAGCACCTCCCCCTCAGTGTCCCAGATGGAGCACCACTGTCTGGAAAAGGCAGATGTTGTTCCGGAGTGGACAGGGGATTATGGAGATTGTGTGCAGGCAAAAGGGGTTGGTTTTCAGCAGCATCTCTACCCTTGGCCGAGTCTCTCAATCTTTCACAAATTAGTTCAGATTGACAGGCAGCCCTCCCTGTACCAACAGCTTGTCTGCAGTGGAGTAGGCCGGCCTTCTCTTGTCTCACCTGGAGCAGAAGTAATTGCAGTCCAGGCTGGATGAGGCCCTCAAAGGTCTCCACCAGTGAGCCTCTGGTGAAGCATTGGTGTTCTGTTCTGCTTGCTGTTTATGTCCATCCTGGGACAGGGCAGACAAAGATGCGTGGGAACTCCTAGTGGCCTGGTATTCAAGCCAGAACTCCAGGCCTCAACCAGCTTCCTGCTCAACATACATGAGCTGCTGGCCAAATCTCCCTTCAAAAGTCCCCAGATTGCCTTCTCTGTGGTAACAGGAAGGAAGCCAGTATCTCTCTGATGCCAACCCACTCAATTATCCCTTCCCTTCGCTGCCACCTTATATAGGATCCTCACACCACAGATAGAGGCCACTTTGCCCATTGAATCTGCACCAACCCCTTGAAGGACATCACACCCTAGGTTAACCCACCTATAGCACATCATGGGGCAATTTAGCATGGTCAGTCCATCTAATCTGACCATCTTTTGACTGTGGAATGAAACCGGAGCACCCACGAAGACACAGGGAGAATGTGCAAACTATACGCAGACAGACACCCGAGGTTGGAACTGAACCCAGGTCTGCGGGGCTGTAAGGCAGCAGCGCTAATTACTGAGCCATAAGGAAGTGGGAAATCTACCCAGTGTCTTTCAGAGGGCAGCAATCTTCAGGAAATCTGTACAGCTAATTTTAGCCAGTGTGCACTCATGTAGTAGGAGAGAGTGAGGACTGCAGATGCTGGAGATCAGAGTTGAGAGCGTGGTGCTGAAAAAGCACAGCAGGTCAGACAGCATCTGAGGAGCAGGAGAACCAACATTTCATATATAAGCCCTTCATCATCCCCAAACCATTGATTCTCCTGCTCGTCAGATGCTGCCTGACCAGCTGTGCCTTTCCAGCACCACACACTCGACTACACTCATGTCGAGTTGTTTGAAGATACTGTGTCAGTAGCTTGGAAAGGAAGTTTATATTGGATTTGTTTTGTGTGAAAGCAGACCCAGATGTTTATGATAAGTTTAACAAATCCAACTCCACCGGGGCTGATACATCAATCCTCAACAGTCTTCTCTGTTTCTAAGATTTGGAGCAGTAATGTGGTAAGAGTATCTGTTTCCAATGGAGAGTCCTACAACCAACATTGTATGGTTGACTTTCCGCAGACTCCAGACTTTTTACAGCCTCTTTGCCTAATTAGTAACACATGAGACAAACACAAGACTTCATTTACCCCTCGACAGACTTATGTTTCAACTTCAAACTCAGGCAAATCTCCTTTGCAGTTTTTAAGCAAATCTAATGTTATGTTTCAGCACAAATTTCTGCTTGTGTGGTAGATGAGGATCGGTGTAGTGTAGGCTGGTCCGTTTCTGGTTTAGTCTCAGTATATTATGTTAATCAAAAGGAACTAACAGACTTGCGGACTTTCAGAATATACTTTTACCCAAAGTAAATTGCCACTGCATATTAAGGGCTCCAGCTAAGATGCTAGGGGCTTTGTATGATGCTTGTGAGAAGAATAAAACGTAGGACACACACTGATTTGAGCTTTAATCTCTTTCAAATAATCTCAAAGCAGAACTTTCATGTTACGTGTTGTTAGATTTTTTTTTTCTTTGACTTTATTGGATTCATTAAAAGTAATTTTAATTATTGGCTCTCAAAATGCAAATGTTCCTTCCAGATTATATTTTTAGCATTAAAAGCCAAGAGAAAGTTGAGTGGGAGTATGGGTCCCAAAATACCCAGGGAAATTCAGGATATGTCTATTAAAGATTGGTTTTGATCTAGAACCCTGTTGAAACTGAAGCTGCTGTGTGCTGACTTCAGAAGGTGTAGTCCAGTGGAATCGCATGTTACAATTACAATTTTGTTGCTAAATTGCAGCCTTGCACATTTTGGAGAAGGTTTGTAGCTCAAGTTGTAGATCAGTTTGTCGGATTGCTCACTGAGCTGGTAGGTTTGTTTTTGACATTTAGTCACTGTGCTGGGTAACATTATCCTTGAGCCTCTGATGAAGCATTGATGTTCTGTTCTGCTTGTTATTTACGCGTCGCATCACCAGACGAAGACACACACAGGAATCCCTAGAGGCCTGGTATTCAAATCAGAACTCCATCAATAAACACTTCGATTTGGACCCCATTTACCAATCTGACAGAAACAGAACTGAAAATGATATCACCTACCACAACAAACAGAGTCACATAAACAGCAAGAGGGACAGAACATCAATGCCTCACTTATGACATCACCTAGCACGGTGCCGAAAACAAACCCACCAGCTCAGCAAGCAACCAGACAACCTTGCAGCTCTGCAGTTCAGCAAATCTGGAGCTCACTGGCAATCTCCTGAAGAATCTTGTTGCAGGAATGGCTGCATTGGGGCTGAAATGAGAATTTGTAATCCATTAATTATTTGTTAATTTGTTGGGTGCACACTGTATATTTGCCAGTGCGCCTAACCAACCACAGCAAGCTTAAAAAGTGGTCTTTGAGGTGCACCAGCTAATCATTTAGAATGCATTTGACCTGTACACCATGATAGTCACTGTTTGAACTCTCAGCTCTCCACACAGTTGAACATGATGCTGTATGTTGGGATTCAGAATGAGCACACTGTAGGCATCAATAATATAATGGGATTATTTGATGTTTGCTGTCGCAAATTAGGGTTTAGGATCGAAATGTTAGTTGTTGGAGTGTGACACTTTGTGGTAAAGCAAGTCTTTATTGCCCATTCGGAATTGCCCTTGAGAAGGAAGTGGTGAGCCATTTCCTTGAACTGCTGTAGTCTGTACATTGGGAATACCATAAGTGCTGTTAAGAAGGGAGTTCCAGGATTTTGACTGCAATACTGAAGGAGCAGCAAGACATTTCCAAGTCAGGATGGTGTGTGACTTGGAGGGGACGTTGCAAGTTACCTGGTGTTCCCATGTGAAGCTGCCCTTGTCCCTCATAGTTTGGATAGTGCTGCTGGCACTTTGAGCAATCTGGAGAAATCCCCTTTATTTTTGAAGTAATCAACAAACTTGAAGAAAAAAATCTTAACTTCGAGTGGAATTCAGTATTTTTTTAAGAAAAAGAACTTAATGATGTTTATGTTTTAATGATGTTTATGTTTATGTTTTTAAAGAAAACATTGGAAGCTTATGCCAGCTAATTTGCTTCATCCCAAATCTGAAACTGATCCAAGCTTGGATAGGTGCCTACTTTTGGTGGTTAACTGTTCATCATTCCAATCTTCTAATGACACCAGTAATTCTGTTTTATTACTCCTGCATTTATAATATGGTCTGCAAATTATAATTAATTCTTAATTTGTACCTGTTCTAACCTGCTTCCATAATGCTATTGTGCCAGCATTTAATTTTTTCAAAGTAACTCTATCTCCTCTGATACAGTGAGTTAAGAATAATCCACTGCCTGCAGGTATTGCAATGTGAAACACAAGGCCAGTTAGGTGCAGCATGGTGGTTCAGTGGTTAGCACTGCTGCCACACAGCACCTGGGACCTGGGTTCAATTCCCAACTTTGGTGGCTGTGTGATGTGCAAACTCCGCACATTCTCCCTGTGTCTGCATGGGTTTGTTCCGGTTTCCTCCCACAATCCAAAGATGTGCAGGTTGGGTGAGTTGGCCATGCTAAATTGCCCAAAGTGTTAGGTGCATTGGTCAGAGGGAAATGTAGAATAATACAGTAGGGGAATGGATTAGTGGTGCTGGAAGAGCACAGCAGTTCAGGCAGCATCCGAGGAGCAGTAAAATCGACGTTTCAGGCAAAAGCCCTCCATCAGGAATAAAGGCAGAGAGCCTGAAGCGTGGAGAGATAAGCTAGAGGAGGGTGGGGGTGGGGAGAAAGTAGCGTAGAGTACAATAGGTGAGTGGGGGTTAGGTATTTTACTGCTCCTTGGATGCTGCCTGAACTGCTGTGCTCTCCCAGCACCACTAATCCAGAATCTGGTTTTCAGCATCTGCAGTCATTGTTTTTACCTAGTAGGGGAATGGGTCTGGGTGGGTAACTCTACGCAGGGTCGGTGTGGACATGTTGGGCCAAAGGGCCTGTTTCCATACTGTAGAGAATCTAATCTACTACAGCAGTTCATAGTGACACTTGACTCTGGGCAGTCTTCAATCAGCAATGTTTAACCGCGCATAACACTTTTCAAGCTATTGCAGTCGGCTTGACACACTAAACGTGTTAATTCAGCCGGATTTGGCAGTGAGAGTGGTAGCGTGGACAGATTTCCATGGATCCTGTCCTTGGAGGTGATTTGATTTTATGTTTGACCTCGTTGCGAGAGGAAAGCTGTGATGAGAATGAGTTGGGGGTGGGTTGGAGAAAAGAGGTGTGTCAAAATGCAGGAACACGCTATCACTATCCGCCAATAGGAAGCTGAAGAGTGTACAAGGAATGTAACGCTGCAGCCAAAGGTTACATTCGGTCAAAAAAATGACAAGCCCTGCAGCTGAGACATTCCCAGTGAAGTAAAATTTAAAGATACATTCTCACCAGCTAGGCTACCATAAACACACAAATAACTGTTTTATGAGTATGTCTTTGAAAGCTGTTAGTGTGATTAAAATAAGTTTACAACTGTACACAAGAGAAGTGGAGAAAAGGCAAAATTTGGAAAGGGCCAACAAAATAAAATACAATAGTATTATGACTAAATGTACATTAAGTGGCCTGCTTGTGCATAACTTAAATAAGTGACTTATTTGAAAGTCAATGGCATAGATCTCCAGCTAAAATGATTCAATACAAAGGCTTTACCACAAGTCAGCCTGAGGCAGAAGGCAGAATGCAGAATGTGGCACGGAGAAACAGGAATGTAACTCGTGTGTGAAATTTTTTTTGCTGCATTACCTTTTTAACTGTTTGCTTACATTTTAACATAAGGACAGAAGATATTTTGGGGATAGTTGTTTCATCGTAAAGTGGGTGACACGGTGGTTCAGTGGTTAGCAGTGCTGCCTCACAGCATCAGGGTCCTAGGTTCGATTCCAGCTTTGGGCAACTGTCTGTATGTATGATTTGGAGATGCTGGTGTTGGACTGGGGTGTACAAAGTTAAAAATCACACAACACCAGGTTATAGTCCAACAGGTTTATTTGTCTGTGTGTAGTTTGCACATTCTCCCCGTGTCTGTGCGGGTTTCCTCTGGGTGCTCCAATTTCCTCCACATTCCTCCCACAGTCCAAAGATGTGCAGGTCAGGCGAATTGGCCATGCTAAATTGTCCATAGTGCTGGGTGGGTTGGTCTTTGGAGGGTTGATGTGGATTGGTTGGGTCAAAGGGTCTGTAGGATTAAGGGTCTGTAGGGAATCCAATCTTTTCATTGAGCTCAACAAAGCAAGGGCAGGAAGAAGTTGGTTATCCCAGAGAAACGTTAAAGATTCCTCCTTGGTGAAACAGTTAAAAAAGACAGAAGGTGGTGAAGAGTGAAGAGTGAATAGCAAGCCCACCATGCAACCATCAATTATAACCATTTTCTGCCAGTTTCCCAGTTACAATGTCAATCTATGACTATTGTTCTTCTCCTCCACCACCCTGCCAATATTTCTTCTGCTTCACATTTGCATAGGAAATGTGATTTGCATTTCCAGAGGAACAATGGTCTTCAGGAAAATGACCATCTACTCAGTGTTTGGTTTCCCTCATTTAGAGGAGGCAGTGCAGTGACCAGCAAGTACAACATGACTGGCATCCTTTCCATGTTGCTTGCTTTCTCCTAGTTTCCCCCTGCTTTCCCTCTGTCAGTAAAGAGCTCCCTCCCACATTCAAATCTAATGATGGATCTGAATCCAAAACATCTCTTCACTGACACTGATAAAACGTATTGTGTATATCTTACATATTTGCTCGATGTATTTCAGATTTTTGTCATTTTGCAGTAACTCATTTTTGCTGCAATTTGAAATGAGTTAGAAGTCCTCCCAGCACCACTTCAAGAGGAAATAAAATGTGTTTAAATAAAGATTTAAACATAAGTATTTCAAAGTAAAGGTGCAACTGATAACATAAGAATTGTAATATATGAAAAAATGATGCAGAGCAGATTTCTTGTAGGACTGACTCTTTGTATAACACTGAATGCTGTTGCCAGGATCTGAGAAAGAAAAGGGCACTTTGAAATGATGATTCTCTTTAGCTGTGCAGTAATCTCTTCCTTTTCCAGCATCTTGCACGTCCATGCAGTGATCCTGCATTCAGATCAACTGCTTGGCTTCCTTCTCTCATTAACTCTAACTCTAAACTAGTGGAGTATCAGAGGTTTTTTCTTCAGGCTAGCATTTTGCATAAGAACTTTAAATCTTTTGGAGTTGGTCTGTAGGTGTTAGGAATAATCTTGAGCGAAATCATCAGTTTAAAAAAAACTAGCTCAATCAGAAAGAAAATTTTTCAACTCCCTGTCCAGTATGCCTAGTTATTGAACAACAGGACATCTGATCCTGCGATTTGATCTAAGTAAATGTTGGACTATTCTGCATTCTGTAGTTTTTATTACAAATTTGACATTCACCCTGTACAGAATGTGAATTTGACTGTTTTACTCAGCCTTGTCTCTGTCCTTGAAAGAGCTGCATGTGGTTCTGATTTCACAGTATTGAGTATTGCCTTTTAAAGGTGATTCTTTACTTTCAGTTGCTGGTAACAAAAGTGTGTTGTGTATGTATGCTTTTTGAATTTATTCATGTGGAGATTCATTTTCCTTCCCCTGTGTATCACACGAGAAAAACTCTATTTTTTTGTAATTTGACCATCCTGTTTGAACTCCGTTTTGCCTAGAAAGGAGTGGACTGTGCAGTTGAACGATGCTTCATCCTTACCTCTCCAGGCCTTATTTGGTGACCAGGCAGCTCAATAGATTTACGAAGTTGTTTTATTCCTGGCTTTGGGACAGTGCTGGTCTTGAGCAGCAATTAAGGCTGTTGTTTAAGAGTATGCATTGCCAAATGCTGGTTGTATCGTCGTAATTCAGAGGCAGGAGTGCAAAATGTGGCAAGGTTCTGCTGGAACTGCATCACTTTGCCTTCTCTTTATATTTTGCTTTTTCCATTATCAATATTTGTGTGTCCATGTTCCAAGCAATACTAAAGAGCTGCACGCGGTTGTTGCGCATTAGAGAAAAGGTGGAAGGCAATTTAAAGAGGCTGTGGAAGATCAATAGGATGTGTGTGGTTTTGCTTGTTTAGGTTTTCCTGCTGCTGGGAACTAATTTCACATCAGCCTTTGTGGAGTAGCTAGTGGCTGTAAAGACCACTGGCCCTGAGCTGTTAGACTATGGAATGATTCTGGGCTGTCATTGACCTCTATATGCCAAACAAGTCCTGGATGATCCTTTGCTGTAATGTGCAATTTCAAACCATTTCCCAACAGCAGCCTAAAGGTTAGAGCAATGGGATTCTTCAAAGTCCAAGACATCAGAGGTTCACTCACCTTGTGGCTGTGGAGACCATCTTGTTCAATGGCATTGCCAAATCAATATGAGAGGATTCCATTCTCAATATTCAGATAGTCTTACAACTCCGAGCACTGATCTCTCCTTCTTACTCGTCTTTCTCAACGCAATCCTCATCTGTTCTTCAAATCGGGCAGCATTACTAACGGGCATTATTACCTAGATGCTGTTAAGGTATTAAGAACTGATCTTGTTGCGTGAAGGAGTGGAGGTACATATAAGCCAAATAAAAATAAGGGCAGCAAATTTAACTAAAGGGTGTTGGTGAATCGATTGTGTTTTTACTAGAATCAGCCAGTTTTCATGATGATTTTCCGAGGATCAACCCACAAACTGTTGGATTTTAGTCACTTAATTACACATTTAAGTTAGGCTGTCTCTTTTAGGGTCACAAAGATTGAGGTTATCTTCCTCAGCCAAGGCTAATGATACTGACACAAGGTCCCAAGCCACAAGGTGTGTTTCAGAGTAGATAAGCTCCGTTGTTCGTTATGTCATAAGTGAGCAAACCATTGGCACATTGAGTGAGTGTGTTTTAGTTATCTGATCGATCGAAGGGTGTTGGCCAGAATCATAGAATTGGTGCAGTGCAGAGAATAACTAGTCAGCCCATTTTCTTTGTGTCTTCCCTAAATGAACATTTCACTGAGTGCCTGACTTCACCCTGTAATCCTACACATTGTGCCTTTTCAAATAATCTGCCAGTTCCTTCTGGGATGCCTTGATTGACCCTGCCTCCAACACGTTGACAGGCAGTGCATTCTGGAACCTAACCCCACACTGCCTGAGTAAAGCCTTTCCTCATATCCCTTTTACTTTATTCACCTATTTTTCCAATCAACCTGTACACAGATGTTATTACATACCTCTGGAGCAGGTGGGATTTGAACCCAGGACCCCCAGTTATTGAAGATAGGCTGCGTGGGAATGAGAGTAAGGTTTGAAATATGCACCAGTTTAGTGATGAGCTTCTTGAAACAGCATATCATTTATTTACCAAATATAGAATAACTGTTGGATTGGTGCAAGAGTCTGCTACAGAGCAGCTGGAGCTGTAATGGACAACCTTTGAGTCTCAGCAATTCTGTTACAGGCAGTAACTTCCCTCAGCACAGCTGTCAGAGTGACAGCTATTTTTGGGTTCATCACCTGTTCTGGTGCTTGTCATGACTGTCTGTCTTTTAAGAAATGAATCAATGCCTTCATCAACAGATGGGAGTAATGGTGGCTATACTGAGGGCTATCATCAGTCACTGGGTGGATCGTCCCAATAGCAAAAAGCCTAATTACTGAATTCAAAATAACCTCTACGTCATTTAAAGTCAAGTTTTTATTTTAGTTGTTTGCCTGTTTCTAAGTAAACATATCTCAAAATCTTACCAGTTTGTGTGATCTAATAACCTTTTATTTTTTTGAAAAAGCAGCCAATCCACTTCTTTCACTATTGCCTCATTCAGTCACACCATTCTATCTCAGCCTGTCCTTTTTAACACAGCACACTGCCATGTAGCTGGTTATTTGCAACATTTTTTTGTTGGCCTAATGTACAAACCTGACCTTCCTCTCTCCACAGACAGTGCCTGAGGTGCTAACTGGCCTCTGTTTTCTGTTTTAGGCAAAGCATTCTCTTGTAATGACATGCCCACTGGCATAATAGTCCCACTAACCAGACAGCACATGGTTGTTTTTCTTTGCCAAAAAATCAGTTCATTATTATCTGCTGTCACACTGACTGACTGGATTGAGATACTATTGCATATTTGACCGTTATACATTCGAGTGGGTGTCACAAAGTTTCTAATTCAAATCCCCCTTCCAGGACTTTTGGATAAACATTCAGGGTTGATTGTCCAGCGTGACACTGAAGGACAATTGTAATTCTTGAAGTTTGCATCTTTCAGACGAGAGATTAAACTGAACCACCACCTGCTTGTCAAATATCCCATGGTGCTATTCCAATGCAGAATAGGGAGATTATTCCTAGTATTTATCTCTCGATCAATATCACAACAAAAGATTATCTGATAATTCTCAGATTGTTCTTAGTGGGAGTTCGCTAGGCACAATTTAGCTGTTATATTTCCTATTATTATAACAGTGAGTACACTTAAAGTCTTTCATTAGCTGTAAAGCAATACTAAATATTTGGTGATCATGAAAAGTCTTTCCAATTTTAAATTCAAGTCTTTTTGTTTAGAAAAACATGACACTACACTACACTACACTACATTGCAGGTGGATAGGGATGTCAACTGAACATCTAACTTTGGTCCTGGTTCCTGTACTCTGAGCCATTTGACACGGTTTATGTCTGGCATTTGATGTTAACCTAAGCTCCTTTGGACAATGCATTGTGATTGCAACAGTGGAGCTGGAAATAGTTAATCTGAGTATATTAGAACATTTTTTGAAAATAAATTAAAATTAGCTTTACTTCTGTCTTTTCCAGGATAGTTTGCTCTTCACCTTTCGCAGTTGCCTCTTACTTTCTCCTGTGGTACGTACCAGATGGAAATGTGTCCGAGACTGGAAAAATCCTTTGGTACTTGGTTTTCTACTGTTTATTCCAAACACTGCAAACAGTAAGTACTTAATAAGGGAGGTTACCTCGCTTGCATTTGGTGAGCCAGTGACATATAATGGAAAACACAACTCTGTATTCATGTTATTTCTAGATGACTCTGCTACTGGGCCTGAAGAAAAATGTTGCTCTTAGCTTTTAAAATAAAAAGCCCCTAAAAGTATGTCTACTTTTATTCAACTCAGTAAATAGTCACTCAACACTTAGTGGGACGTGTTTACTTTGAGGGAGTCTGGTTGGCTTCTGTTGTTAGGAGCTCAAAGTTTGACGTCCATGAATCTGAAATCAATGCCCTAAAACAGCATTCACCAGCAGTTATTCCATGACCAAAGCCAGGAGTACTAACCTAGTTCTCAGTTGACTCAACAACATGAACCCACTGTAACCTAATTTGTACCTGTGGCTATTTGTCTGTAAACATTCCTTTTCACCTGCTTGACTTGGCTGCTCTTGTGTTACTTTTGGTTCAGTGCCATGTGATTTTTGGGAAAGTGACAGTTCTCAATGGAAATGCATAAAAATTCAGAGTTCCTAATGTGCGAATAATGTTTCCAATTATTCCGAAGTATCTAAGTTGCAATGGCCAAGATGAATTTTGCCAATTGTGGAGAGGCTTTGTTAATCTGAATGTTCCAGAAAGAAATCTGTTTGCATGAATTGGCTGCGTTACTTTGACTTACAGGAAGCTTCTGTCAGTGATATAAAAATTCTGCCAACACCTTGGGTAAATACAAAGTTGGTGGCCCTCTTGATGCTGGCAATTTTAGTTCATCTGTCCTTTTCCCCGACTCTTCTGAACTGGAGGATAGATTCTCCATTCAGGATCTGAGTCATGTTTTTAATATGATACCCATGCTCAGCCAGGACTAACTGAGCAGCCTGCATTTTCCACCACTCCAATACATCTCTTATGTTCTACTAAGTCTTGTATATACATGGGCATGTGTTATTCTGGAGTATGGTTAGAATTAGAAAGGGTCATGCAGTGCAGCACCAGCTCAGAGTGGAATGTAATTCATCAGCAAACACTCTTGTCAGTGAGTTCCCTGTAAGGCTCAATCCTATAATGTAATGTTACTGAACAAGTCATCAAGAGGCTGAGATAAGCGGCCCACAACACGAGTTCATACGATCCCACCATCGTAGCTGGAGGAATTTAACCTCAATTAATTAATAAATCTAAATAAAATGCAGATCAGAAACCTGTCAGATTTATCATTTAAAACTAAAAGAATATCCAGGATCACTCATGTCCTTGAAGAAAGGAAATCCGATGTTCTTTCCCAGTCTGGCCTACGTATGACCCAAGTCCTACAACAAAGTGGTTTGACTTAGACCTGCCCTCTGAAATGACTTAACACCCCACTTACTGGTAAATGGGCCACCGCTACACAAGGGCCATACTTTCATTCTGGAGAGATGGTAGTGGGACAGACACACTACATCCAAAGAGATTTAGCAGTGGCCTCAAAGGCAGGTGAGTGGCAAGAGGGGGTTAGTTTGATAGTTAGTTGGCTCAGACTTCAACCCTGTTTCATGAAAAGATTGTTAGACCTTTACTTCTCAACCTTCAATGTCACCCCCATTGTTGCGCCTGGAGCTTTGGAAACTTAGGAAATAATTCCTAATGAGCTCTGTTGTTACAATAACCCTTCAGGCATCTTGACAGTGAAGTCTACTAAATCTGCAGGAATAGATGATTAGTGTTTTTCCAAGCTATACCAGACACTTGCCTGGGAGAAAGTGAGGACCCCAGATGCTGGAGATCAGAGTTGAGAGTGTGATGCTAGAAAAGCACAGCAGGTCAGGCAGCATTCGAGGAGCAGAAGAGTTGACGTTTCAGGCATAAGCCCTTCATCTGGAATGAGGCTTGTGGGCCGGAGGGCTGAGAGATAAATGGGAGGGGAGTGGGGCTGGGAAGAAGGTAGCTGGGAATGTGAGAGGTAGATGAAGGTTGGGGGCGAAGGTTATAGGGTGGAGAGGATCGATCGGAAAGTCGATGGACAGGTCACGAGGGTGGTGCCAAGTTGGAGGCTTGGGACTGGGATAAGGTGGGGGGAAGGGAACTGAGGAAACGGGTGAAATCCTGATTAATCCTGTGTGGTTGCAGGGTCCCAAGGTGGAAGATGTTTGCCCATCAATGCATTCCTATAGAGAATTCCTGCTTTTGTGCTTGAGCTGAGAGTCTTTTTCCTTTTTTCAATTTTAAGAGGTTGGGGTTTTAAACCTCTTTACGTCATGACACTTAGATACCATTCATGTCTCACAATTGCTTACGGCAGTCCATAAACTTATCGATCTCACATTGCAGGGAAAGGCTTTTGGAAAATGGATGTGTTTGAGCTCAGCATTACTGTTAATTGGTCATGCTGAGTTTGAGTGCCCTGCTGGTGCACCCCATATCCTCCCCCCATCGACAAAATAGAATTTGCTGAAATTGTGGGTGGGGTTCCAGCATTTGGGACCCACCCGCATTTCATACCCATCCTGACTGTGTGAAAGTCCAGCCCATAATCTTTTGATAATACTGTAGATTAGTTTCATGTTAGTTTAAGTATTTTTCACCTTGGTAAATGTGTATATGAACCTCCTCATGATGTGTTTCTGATCTTACAGTAGTACTGTTTCTTTGAGATGCTGCATTGTAATTTTTGAAATGTCACTATTTGAAAATAAACGCTTCCACTCTTTTCTTAGTGTTTCCACGTACCCTACTCTGCACTCACAATGTTCATAAGCACAGATCAAAAGGAGAGGGATTCTGCAACAGCATATCGTGAGTAGGCCTTTTTATTTTTATAAGTGGGTTTGTCACACAAATTTAGGTTGTGCGTCAGGAGACTGATTCATTGGGGCATGCATCCTACTGCAACTATTAATGCCTGTTATTTTAGTTATTTCTTTAAAAATATTAAATTTGAATTGCTACTAATTTTTTTTCTTTGATTGTAAGTTCAATGTTTTATAATTTTCATCAGCAAGGTAAAGTTAAGTTCATTTGAGCAGAATATTTATGGGAATAGTTATGATTTTTCAGAGTGACCTAGTTTGTTTCCACAGTTCTTAATCTGTTTAAATTCTGCTGTTTTACCTGTGTAGGATTAAATTCACTTGCTGTACATGCCGAAACCTGATTTAATGTGATTTAACACTCACTCGAATAATACTTTGGAGTTCAAAGGTATTAAAAATCACAATGCTGATACTGAAGTAATTCTGGATTGTAAAGAAAATGAAGAATATCTGTGGGGTGAACAGAAAAATATTTATGATTCTGGTGACTATTCTTGGAGTCCTTAATTCTTGGGCTACAGAAACCTTGAGGGTTTTTTAAACCAGTTTACCCAATAAATTCACCAGTTCTAAGTATTTGAAGGCAAGTTACTGTGGTCTTCAGTGATTTTCTACTGTTCTTTGCAGGTATGACTGTGGAGGTGTTGGGAACAGTATTAGGAACAGCAATACAAGGCCAGATTGTGGGTGGTGCTGATGCCCCATGTATTCATGAAAATGTATTCGTTAATGCTTCAGTATCCACAATTGAAGTCAACACTACACAGTACAGTGTCAACACATCCATCAGTCAGCTGGTATGTATTCATGTTTCCAAGTTTTAACAGTAGAAATATCAAAAGCCAATTTCACATTATAAAAGTGATACGCGGTTTCAGTAACAGTTTGTTACAGCATGGCAAGTGTTAATTAGCAAAGTCCTATTTAAATAGCGATCATAACAAAACTGAAATCCCTGTGCAGTCTGAAAACAATGAACCCCAATCACAAGCATAAGCTGTAATCTTAAAGCCAAACACCTAGATATGAGGGAAGACCTGCTATGGTTGATTGGGTAAATATGGGCGGCACGGTGGCACAGTGGTTAGCACTGCTGCCCCACAGCGCCAGAGACCCGCGTTCAATTCCCGCCTCAGGCAACTGTCTGTGTGGAGTTTGCACATTCTCCCTGTGGCTGCATGGGTTTCCAACCACAGTCCAAAACAAAATGTGCAGGTTAGGTGTTAAATCGCCCGTAGTGTTAGGTGAAGGGGTAAATGTAGGGGAATGGGTCTGGGTGGGTTGCCCTTCGGAGGGTCGGTGTGGACTTGTTGAACCAAAGGGCCTGTTTCCATACTGTAAGTAATCTCATATAATAACAGGTAGGGTGATAAATAAACAGGGGGAGGAATTTTTTTAAAAAACACTTCAATACTTTTGATAACATTTTTTTCAATTGCAAAAGAAAAATGCAGTGAGAATAATCCATCTTTGCTTAAGTGGATTTACAATAATATTAGATTAAAAAAAGAAGTTTATCATGCTACAAAGAAGAATATTAATCTGTGGATACGCAATGATTTAAAAAGCAGCAAAGTGCTGCCAAGTTGATTTAAAAAGGGAAAAAAATAAGTATGAATAAACTAGTCAGGAATGTAAAAGTCAAACCAATTGTAAGAGCTTTAGTGTGTATATAAAAGGGGATAGAGTAGCTGAAGTAAATGTTAAAAATCACACAACACCAGGTTATAGTCCCAACAGGTTTAATTGGAAGCATTAACTTTCAGAGCGCCACTCCTTCATCAGGGGGTTTGGCATCAGCAGCTCTCCGAAAGCTAGTGTTTCCAATTGAACCTGTTGGACTATAACCTGGTATTGTGATTTTTAACTTTGTACACCCCAAGTTCAACACTGGTGTCTCCAAATCATGAAGTAAATGTTGTTCCCTTGGAAGCCAAGACAATAGAAAATACCATGAGGAAATGACCGAGATGTTAAGCATATGTTTTCTCTTTGGCTTCTTTAGTCAAATTCAAAAGTTACACACCAGAAGTAGAATATAACCTAGGGACCTATAAGGAGTGAGGAAATTAAAATCTATGTAGAGGTATTGGAGAAATTGAGAGAATTGTATCCAATACATGACCAGCACCTGAGTGCCTGCATCTTGGGATTCTAATAGAGATAATGTAGAGAAAATGGATGCATTGGCTGTAATTTTCCAAAATTGCCAAAATTCCAGCATGGTCACAGTGAATTGAAAGTTAGTAGCAGCACTGTTCAGGAAAGGAGGCGAGAGCGAAAACAAGACAGTACAGGCCAGTTAAGCTAACGTCAGGCATTGGGAATGTACTGGAGGAAATCTGTCACTGATGTGGTTGGCATTTGTAGCAGGTTTCCTTCCCTCCAGGCAATTGGTGACCCATTTGGGTTTTTACAACAGTCAATGGTAGTTTCAAGATCACTAGCTGAGACCAGTTTTCAATTCTAGATTTTTTTTTTCTTTGTTGAATTTAAATTCTATTGCCATGGTGATATTTCAAGCCCTGTCTCCAGGGATTTATCTGGAATCTGGTCTAGTGAAATTAATAGCACTCGACTCTCTCATCTATCTTCTGAAAGAGATAATCCACACTGAATTTGTTGGATTTCAAAGTATGTAAAATGGAAACTTATCATTGCAAGTTTTTATCTGTCTTCTGGAAAGCACCAAATGACCAGTACTTTTTTTCTTTCTGTGCAGAAAAGTGCCTACATGATGGCAGCGGGAGTCATTGGTGCAGTGTATATTCTGTGCACCATCATTCTGTTTGCTGGAGTCCAGGAGAGAGATGGTAAATAACTGTTTTTGACCTGTTTATGTAGTGAAGCTGCATTTAAAATTATGTTCAACTTTTAAGTTTCAAAATGAAATTGTGCTGTTTTCAACAACTGCAAGTACTATGTATATATTTTCTAATCCGCCTATCCAGAGATCTTATTACACATCATGGGAGCAAGTGAGACTTGAGCTTGGGCCCCCTGGCAGAGAGGTAGGGACACTACCAATGCACCACAGGCACCCTCAATCAACTTTCTACCAAAATGATAAATGCATTTTCATCGCAACCTGTTTAGCATCATTGGTACCACCTCTGGGGTAGGTGGGACCTGTACCAATTTCAGAGCTGGGGACACTACCATTTCACCACAAGAGAATAAGACTTCCTTAGCCCTGCCTCCTTTTTACATTTATTAACCTATTTTTCACTCTGCCCAGTTTGGGAATACTATGATGTGACAGGTTGTGTTCCTCTGTGACCTCACGCTATAGAAAATTGCACTGTAGAAGATCACTAATAGAAGATCAGTGCACCCATTCAGTAGAAGTTCTGCATTATCCAATCAATGTCCTCAGTTCATCAATCACATTACAGCCAGTTCAGGTTGATGAAGCACACGTTATACCCCAGAATAATCTGTGGTTACAAATTAACACAGATTTGTAAGTTATCTAAAGATTTCTTGTTTAAATAAACTTTCACTGAAGCCAATTTTGAGATAACTTCCAAAAATGATGCTTTCAAAGATAATTCAAAGCTCTTTCACTTTTTTGCTCTCTTTCACACTCTTAATTCTCTCCCTTTCACTTCTCCCCCCACTCCCCATTACAACCTCTGTTTCTCCCCCCTCCCCAGGTCTGATAGCTCCTAAGTGTTGGTATTTTCCATTGTGTGTGTTTGTAGTACTATTTCCTGCTACCCACTCGCCTCATCCACATTCAAATGCAATCAAATTTACCAAGGCATTAAAATCCACTCCTAATCAGTCCTGCAACATGGTCAGCACATTTGGATAAATGCATCAGCAAGAGGTATCCCGAGGTGCTTTATCAAACCACACCAAGATGTTGCGCATTTGAAAACTTAGTGCAGCTGACTAGATTCATTATTTAAAGGGACAGTTTTATAAGATGTTTTTGCATGGCTGGACGTTGGAGAGCATTAGTAAGTGAATTTGAACATTTGCGCCGAAACAGGGATGGAACAGAAGGGAGGAAGCAATATATTCGGAGATCCGAGTCGGTCAGACAAGGTAGAAAGTGGGACTGGAGAAAGTTCTTAATATCGTTTGGTTTGAAATGGATTTATAACTGAAGACAAGAATTCTGAATTCAATGCATTGGGGTCAGTGAACCAGACCAGTCCATTCCCATCAGTTACCTGTTGTTCTGCTACTGTTGGTTTATGACTAGGGTTATTATAAGAAGTGAAATGTTCTAGAGGTGACCAGTAATATTTTCAATGAAGGATGAGGTATAAATATATCAAGGCATAGATTATTCCAGCAATTGGCAGTTGCACTGTTCAGCTCTACCTTGTGCTGAAGTGCTGTCTATCAAAATAAAAAGCAGAGATTGGTTTTTGCATTGCTGCAGTGTAGCTTTGCTGAAATCTTGCTGTAAATTCTGCTGCAGACTGACCTATTCAGTGATCCATTCACATACTATCTTGTGATAGCTTATCGTCGTTCATTCAAGGAATGATACAGGACAGAAGTCATTGAGTCCATTTTGTCTGTGAAATAGCAAATGAATTAATCCAGCAGCTCACCTTTCTCCCCATGGCCATGCAAAATCCCCACTTCTCTATTTATCTAATATACCCTCAGTATTTTGCCCCCATAAGGTGGGCTTTCAACAGTCCATGTCAGTCCAGTAATTTTACATACCACAAGGTTGAAAATGGGCACTGGTTTTTAAAGAAACATCTTGTTAGCTTGTAGTCAGTAACCTTCTAGTTTCTTTAAAAGGGACTGGGAAGGAATTGATCTTTTGACGACTTTTTGGAAAAGTACATCAAGTCTTATAATCTCCTCAGTCAAACTCCAACTGTTCACTGTCTGATGTGTGAGCTATATTTGATCAAAAAAGCATCAAATGTTGCTCCTCACATGGCTTTTTATAATTAGCCTATTTTAATTGATTAGCAGACATTGAGCTGAAAGGGCAATTACATTGTGAGTGCTTGCTTTAAAATAGAACAATCCCCTCATACAAGAGATCAAACAAGTACACCAGGCTCTTGATTCCTTTAGTAACAGGAACCACTTATAAAGCAAGATGAGAGAAAGAGAAATGTCCAATGCAACTTGATGCAACATTGCCCTTCATCCAGTTACCTACAGAATCTCTACAGTGTGGTAGAAGGCTATTCAGCCCATCGAGTCCATACCAATCCTTCAAAGAGCATCCCACCTATCCCCATAACCCTGCATTTCCCATGGCCAATCCACTTAACCTGTAGACTGTGGGAAGAAACCAGAGGAAACCCACACAGACACAGGGAGAATATGCAAATTCCACACAGACAGACAGTCTCCCAAGGCTGGAATCGAACCTGGGTCCCTGGAGCTGTGTGGCAGCAGTGCTGTCCACTGAGCTACCATGCCAACCTTTCTCAAGGTAATCTCCTGAGCAGAGCAAGGAAAATCCAGTTCCATCCCTCCTTTTGTGTCCAGATCCATACTAAAGTAGATGGTTAAGGGCCAGATGTCTGAACAAACAAGGGGAATATTTTGGCCCCTGTTTCTCTGGCCCCCAATCTTGCTCAGTTCCTAAAAGCTGGTTTTTCTGCATTTTAAAGTCACTGCTATTTTCATGGTGAGTGAGATTGCAAGGATTGTCATCAAAAGGTTCCACCATTGAAACCATCTTGTGATGTGGATAAGAAGGAAATATTGCAGATATTGGAAATTTGAAATAAAAACACAGTGCTGGAGAAAGCCAGCAGATTCAGCTGCATCCTCTTGATCCTCCCCTCCGCAGTCGGAGGCAGGCGGATCCTCCCCTCCGCACTCTCAGCCATGCGCCAGCACCTAACCTCTCGACAGTTCGGATCCTCAGCTGTATCTGTAGAGAGAGAAGCAGAGTTTCGAATCCAGTATAACCTTTTGGGTTCAGAAGAAATCATACCAGGCTCAAAATGTTAATTCTGTTATTCTCTCCACAGATGTTGCTGAATCTGCTGAGTTTTTCCAGCAGTTTTTGTCTATTTTAAATTGTGATGTGGGTTCAGTCTTGAACAAATTGAACTGTTACTGAATATGTGTCCATAGTTCTTTTGGCTCTAAAACACCAAGTAATTGCCTCCAAGAAGGCATCATGTATTTTATTATATTAATTGCACTAACCCAATTCAAATGTCTTTTCAACTGATTATTTATTCATTTTAATGAATAACAGCCAAGTCAAATACTGGTTCTGCTGTGTCGTGCATAATACAGTGTTATTTGCCAAGAATGTTATTGTATTGCGAGGCTAACCTTGCCTGCACTGCCTAGGTAGCATTAAGGAGTTAGTGAAGTGTATCCATTTGCCTTATTGCATAAGCAGTAAAAGCAAATGGTTTAAAAGAAAATAGTACAGGACATCAGTGGTCTTTATGAGAGCATGGTTGGCAAGCTTTGTGTAGTGTGGGTGGGAAGTGTAATGGCCAAGCGTCGAAACCGAATCAGATGTTATCTTTGTGTGATGACACTGCCAGCAAGTGATTTGACGTCTTTCCACATGGAGTAATTACGTGTATGGTATTACATTACTGATCTGAGGTTGTCTGCTGCTGCAGGAGTACAATATCAAACTCAGACAATCTAACCATTTCCCAATCCCATAGGAAGTGAACTAAGCATTGTTCAAAGGGTGGGGAAAAGAACCAGGAAGATAAACAGTTTATTTCCTGAGATTGATAACTATTCAAGATTTTAGATTCCAGTGATAAAGATCAGTCGAGTTAAGTTGTGATTTCATCCCAGTACAGAACTCCTCTCACTGTCTATCTTCTTGGTAGAATTGCAAAATCCCAAACTGTTTTCTGGCCGTAGCTGTAGTTTTTGCCAGACTATTAATCCTGTAGAGCTGTAATACTAATTTGGCAAGATGCGGTACTGTAATTTCTGGGAAAGGTTAATTTTACAATAAAAGTGCAAGTTTAACTGTATTAGGGGACAAATTACACTCAAAGTTGTTTGTATGCATGTTTAACACACATGCTAATTTCCATGGAGAGCTATGAGATTAAGAGGAGGTGATTGAAGCAGACACAATAGCAACATTTTTAGAGGCACCTTGAGAATATGTGAATAGGCAGGGAATTGAGTGATACAGACTGTGCAGAGGGAAGAGGTTTTTAGTTCAGAAAGGTGTGACATGTTAACATAGTCTTGTTGGGCCAAAGGGCCTGTCCCTCTGCTTTTTTTTTGTTCTTTGTAAGACCTATTTTAAAATAGCACATAGGGAATTTATCTATGTTTCTTTGAAAATTTTTGTTGTGCAACTGGCTGTAAACGTAATACATAGTTCTAATCCTTTATTTCTGTTTCAAGAGCCATGTAACAGAAAAGCACAGAAGTCCTATTCCTTTGGGAAAGGACTGAAACTCGTAATGAGTCATGGACCTTATGTGAAATTGATAATTGGCTTCCTGTTCACATCATTGGCATTTATGGTAAGATGAATATTTCTGAACAGAATGTCCAAAATAATTATTGAATTGTTCCTGCTGAATGTGATTCGACATAGTTTAGTTATCAAACAATCACAAGCCTGCTTGAGGTACTTATGTTGAACGTGGAAGGGAGGCTGGTGCGATATTTAATGAAGGAATACAGGGTGAACATTTAACTCTGTCAAGCAGATTGGCAATATTGTAAAGAGCCTGCTATCCATCTGTTACACTGACAAAGGCATGGGATGGAGGGGGTTCAACAAAAACCAAAGCTCAGGACTATCACGATCTGTGTCTAGCTGGAGGGAATTGCTGCTCATCTGAAGCAAGTGCTCAAAGAACTTGTTGTTTTATTCATTCATGGGATGAGGGCATCGCTGGCTAGGCCAACATTTATTGCCCATCCCTAATGGCCCAGGCGACAGTTGAGAATCAATCGCATTGCTATGGCTCTGGAGTCGCATTGTCAGACCAGGTAAGGGCATTTGTGAACCAGATGGATTCTTCCAACAATCAACAATGGATTCATAGTCACCATTAGCCTCTTCATTCCAGATTTTTATTGAATTCAGGTTTCACCGTCTGCTATAGTGGCTTTCAATCCCAGGTTGCCAGAACATTAGCTGAGTTTCCGGATTAACAGTCCGGCCAGAATATCTCTAGGCCTTCCCACTAGGCGGAGATGAAAAAGAGGTAGAACTGAGAGTCATCGAATACCCCTGTGCATGTAGATCTGCAGGTGATATCACTAAGGGGCAACATTGTAAATGAAGGTGAGTCCATGGGGAATTTCTGAGGTGGTATTGTCATGGGGAGGAAGCTGTAGCTAGCACTACTGTGACTAAAGAAGGATTAATGAGAGAGGGGATGGTGGAGATGAATTGGACAAAAATGAGGCACGAACCCGGACAGGGGGAGGCCATTCCACTCCTTGTGACTGTTCTGCAATTCAGTCGTCATGGGTGATTTATGAATTAACCCTATATGTACTAGGACCAAACTGAAGAATAAGATCATAGAATCATAGAGATGTACAGCATGGAAACAGACCTTTCGGTCCAACCCGTCCATGCCGACCAGATATCCCAACCCAATCTAGTCCCACCTGCCAGCACCTGGCCCATATCCCTCCAAACCCTTCCTATTCATATACCCATCCAAATGCCTCTTAAATGTTGCAATTGTACCAGCCTCCACCACTTCCTCTGACGGCTCATTCCATACACGTACCACTCTCTGTGTGAAAGAGTTCCCCCGTTAAAGGATAATGCAGCATGGCCAAATTCAAAGCAAATTCCACTTCTTCTGACCAGTCAGATCTGCTCCAATGCAGTGGGGAAAAAATGGAGAAAGACTGCAGAAAGCCAAAGAACAATGGGATGAAGGAGTCCTTGTACGTGAAGCGCAAAAAGCTAGCAACCAAGTTCAGCAGATAACCAGGAAGCCAAATGGAATATTAGCCTTTATTTCAGAGGGAATGGGGTATAAAATAGGGAGTTCTTGCTAAACCTAAACAAGACACTAGTCAGACCACAGCTGGAATAGTGTGAAGAGTTTTAGATTCCTTCTCTAAAGAAGACATACTGGCATTGGAAGCAGTCCAACAAATGTTCACTAGGTGGATACCAGGTATGAACAGACTATCTTAGTAGATGCTGAGTAGGTTGTTGGAGTTTTGAAGAGTGAGAGGCGACCTTACTGAAACATACAAGATTCTCGCAGGACTTCACAGGGTAGATGCAGAGAGGTTACTTCTCCTTGTGAGAGAGTCTCGGACCAGGGTGCATAATCACATGAACGACAGATCAGGAGGAATTTCCTCTGAGGATAGGGGAAGCTGTGGAATTCTTTATCACTGAGCACTGTCAAGGCTGGGATGTTACAAATATTTTAGCCAGAAATGGAATTGAGGACTTGTGGATTACTTCTGCACTACTGTCTCAGGGGAAAGGTGGAAAAACACTTTAAACAATTCAGAGATTTGAGTAACTGAGTGGGGATCTGGTTGATGGTGACATGCCAATGGTACCTTGGAGAGGCAGGGAAGTTGAAAGTGGGATGATATTTTAGCCAATTCCCTGTTTGTCTTAGAATACTAGAAAGGGGAATGTTTCACAAATAAGTATTCAAGACAAATATGCACGGAGGGTGTCAGGGCGATGTGGGGCTGTACGGGGGTGGGAGTCCTGTACAAGATGCAGGAAAATCTGTAAAAGAGATTACGCAGCCGAAGGTGGGAATTTGCCTTTAACATTGTTTCCAAGTTCTCAGAAGAGAAAGCAGAAAGAACTTGGGTAATTTATTGCCTTAGGTGTGTCTATGTGTATGCTTGGGAGTGTTCAGTTGGGAAGAGGTCCTGGTGTGATGGTAATGTCATTGGATTAGCAGTCCAGAGCTCCCAGCTAATGTTCTGGGAATATTGGTTTGAATCTCACCAGATATAACTCTATGACAGCAGATGGTGAAATTTGAATTCTGTAAAGTTCTGGGATAAAAGAAGCAAGTCAAATGATGACATGTAATGACTACTGATTGCATCGTTAAAGCTCATCTGCTTCACTCGTGGGGAAGGAGGTCTGCCATCATGACCTGCTCTGGCTGACATGTGATTCCAGACCCACCACAATGTGGCTTATTTTTAACCTGACCTCTGGGCAACTGCAGCCTGCCTAGCAATGCCCAGGTCAGATGAAGAAATGAAACGAGGTTTATGGGGAAAAGACGGAAAAGCGGAGTTGGGGAGTATCAGATCAGCCATAATCCCGATGAATGGCAGAGCAGACTCAATGGGCTGAATGACCTCCTTCAGCTTCTACATCTTACGGTTGAAAACCAAGTATCCCACGAAGAGATGTACTGCTGCAGAGTCACAAGTTCACCTGCGGAGGAATTGCGGACTCGATGGGCCGAATGGCTTTACTTCCGCTCCTATGTCTTATGGTCTTACCTGTTGTTATCAATTTGTACATTTATGATTTACAGTTCAAAATATTCTAAGTGACTATGAACTCTTTTTTTTAGCTGCTGGAAGGGAATTATGCCCTGTACTGCTCCTACACACTTGGTTTTCCCAATGACTTCCAGAATATTCTGCTGGTTATCATGGTAAGAGTGTAAGCTATGCCTTTGTACAGTAGTAACAACTTCATGTTGATTGTGCTGTGAACTAGCTTTGCAAAAATTAGCAACCGTCTCAATTTGATAGTGAGATCCTCATTATCACTTCTCATAATCACTTTAATTGAGAAACAAAGAGTTAGAAAAGTAAACTTGGAGGCAAAGGAAATTTGGGAATCGGGTGGACCAATTTCGCAGACTGTAAGGTTATATGAGAATGATCGAAGTATTTTGGAGCTTCATAGTTGGGAGAAAGGACAAATTAAAGTAGAAAATGTTTACAGATGTATACAGGAAGGAGAGGGAGTGAAAATTGGAGAATCGAGAGCAAAGAAACATAAGTGAAGACGCACTGACAAAAACGTCAAAAAATTTTTTTAAAATGCACAGCAGGTCAGCGAGCAACTAAAAGCAGAAACAACTGGTTGTGTTTTGGGGAGAAGTTAGTTACAACCGAGAATGGTAAATTTTTTGTTGGCAGCATAGGAAGAATTGGCTGCGGGTGAACACTGTCTGGGATTGGATTAGATTTCCTACAGTATGGAAACAGGCCATTTGGCCCAACAAGTCCACACTGACCCTCTGAAGTGTAACCCACCCAGACCCATTCCTCTGCCCTATATTTACCCCTGAGTAATGCCCCTAACACTATGGTCAATTTTAGCATGGCCACTTCACCTGACCTGCACAGCTTTGGATTGTGGGAGGAAACCAGAGCACCTGGAGGAAACCCACGCAGACACTGAGAGAATGTGCAAACTCTGCACAGACAGTCGCCTGAGGTGGGAATCGAACCTGGGTCCCTGGTGCTGTGAGGCAGCAGTGCTAACCACTGAGCCACCGTGCCGCCTAAAACTGCTGCCTGCCTGTGAAGCTGCCAGACTCTTGTTCTGAAAAGTCTTTGTTATCTCCCGGAGTCCAGACAGTTTTGATCACAGAGCACATTGCTCAATGTTGTACTGCGTCGCTATCAGTATTTGTTGAGAAAGTGAGTGTTCCATGTGAGGCAGAGACAGAGAGGAATCTGTTTCATTCTGCGAAAGCTGCAGATACTGCCATAAGAAACAATGAGTGTATTGAGGTATGGCTGGGTAACACTGACACTAATGGGAGTCAGGCAGCTGCCTAAAGGCCGATGTGAGCGGGAGCATCACTCCAATGGACAGAGGTAGATTGCAAGCAATAGTTAGGGCAATGAAAAAGTTCAAAATAATGTGGGGTATTGAGTGGATCCAGCTGAATCACCATTCTGGGAAACTGAGCCTACTTTCCCAATCCTTTGCTGTTGATCAGAATTTATCCCTAAACTACATGCGGGTATTTAGCCCAGAAAGAGAAAAATGCATCATAAAGGTGGACGTAATGTTGAACACAGGAAAGAAGCTTTATCCATGATGCTTTCTTTAAAAGAAATCAACAGCTGGCTGAATGCAAGCGTTATTTGATTCAGCAGAGAAGATGCACGGTAATGCTTCATTAGTTTTGTTTTGTCTACAGACGTCCCTTCATTTCTATGATTTCTAAAGCTGCTCAAGTAACTTTAGATTATAATGAACAACTTTGCATGGCAAATTGTGTCCCTTTCAGTTGGAACCCGCAGCATTCACATTCAGCAGATAGTGAAATGTGAATAGAATGTGGGTGTCCTTGAGCTGAACAGTAACGTCTTTGTCCTGCTGTTTCCCAGGCATCATGATATGGAGAAGTGCATGTGTGTT